>NC_134904.1:17254507-17404507 GCF_041734735.1 Babylonia areolata | reverse complement strand
TCCTAGGACTTTTGGCCACATGGAGAAGTCCACGCCGACGCGGGAATTGAAATCCCCAAGGATGATCAGCCTGCCCTTTCTATCTACCGCTGAAATGGTGCGGCTGAGCTCCTCGTAGAAAGCTTTTTTGATGTCATCAGGGTTGGTCATCGTTGGGGCATAGCAGCTGATGACTGTGGCGAAGCGATCCTTGGACAGCTTCAGACGCAGGGTCATCAGCCTGTCGTTTATCCCACGTGGAAGGCTGTCAAGCTGTCGTGCAAGTTTGGTTCGTATGGCAAGGCCCACGCCTGATGTTCTTGGGGTGCCATCTGGCTTCCCAGTGCAGTAGAAGGTGTAGCCCCCTCCAACTTCCTCCAGCTGGGTTTCACCCGCAAACCTGGTTTCGCTCAGGGCTGCTATATCCACCTGGTAGCGATCAAGCATTCTAGCAATGAGCGCTGTACGTCTTTCTGGTCTGTCGTCTCTATCTAAGAGGGTGCGAACATTCCAGGCACCCAGAGTCAGGGCATGACTCCTGGTTCTTTTCTTCTGTTTTCGACCGCGATTGTTGGATGTCCAAGTAGGTGCGGTTTCCTACTAGGTACTAGGTTGAGGCAGGCTTTGTTTGGGGATCCTTTTATCTCCCCTTCCCCATGTGGGGAGAGCAGTGCTGTCCCTAAAAAGGGCTGCTCTGTGGGAGGATACGGGCGCCGCATCTGCCCCAGTCTACGGCGGACGACCATCACCCCACAGCCGCCTGCGTGCAGAGTCGTGACTAGGAACTGTCAGCAGCATCCTCTGCCTGTCCCCGTTACCACTTCTCCATCGCCGCAGGGCATGAAAAAGCTGGGTGTTGAAGGGTTAGCTCGTCGTTCCGACATCAGCCTGGTTGCCTGACCAGCACAGGTGACTTTTTGACTCACTTGTGTAAAAGCGAGTCTATGTTTTAACCCGGTGTTCGGTTGTGTGTGTGTGTGTGTGTGTGTGTGTGTGTGTGTGTGTCCGTGGTAAACTTTAACATTGACATTTTCTCTGCAAATACTTTGTCAGTTGACACCAAACTTGGCATAAAAATAAGAAAAATTCAGTTCTTTCCAGTCATCTTGTTTAAAACAATATTGCACCTCTGGGATGGACACACACACACACACACACACACACACACACACACACACACACACACACACACACACACACACACACACACACACACACACAAAGCCCTATTATATGCAAACTGCATTTACTGTTATATTTATATTTTTTGTATTCTCTAAACTTGGCAGTTTGATCTGATATTCTGACCCAACAACAAGAGCAGTCATTATTATCATTTTTTGTTCAAACAGGAACTTCTTTTGCTAAGCATGGAAGTTTTACTTATTTTGCAAACGTTTTGGTGCAGATAGTAAAAAAGGGAAATTACTCTGTAATTAATGCTAGGGGACCTAATTTGCTTTAAACTGATCTTTCTCATCTTAAAAATTGGATTTTTTTAAAAGTGTATCACAAGTGAGTCTTGAAGGCCTTGCCTCTCTTGTTTTTTTTTAGTGAGGAGGAGTTGTGCAGTCTCTTCCCCACTCTCTCGCCTACCGACGCTCACAGTCCCACAGGTGCAGATATATATATATATATATATATATATATATATATATATATATATATATATATATATGCAGTGTGTGTGTGTGTGTGTGTGTGTGTGTGTGTGTGTGTGTGTGTGTGTGTGTGTGTATGAATAAGAAGCTGCCAGGCTAGACTTTTCCATTCTTTCATCAGAAATCTCGTTCCAGGTTTGTGTAGCTGGCTGACTCTCCCCGGCAGCACTCGAGCCAGCTGCCCGTCTCCCTGGCTGGCTGGCAGCTCGCTCTGACACCACCTCAAGTCAGCAACGTTTCATCACGGTGACGTCAGCAGACCCTCAGCAGCCAGGTTGGGGGTGGGGGTGGGGGGCGTTCCGTCCGTTCGGTCCTGTTGGTCAGTGCGGGCTGTCCACAGCCCTCAGGGTCTGCTGGTGCGCGTTCAGCCCTCGTCAGCAGGCCTCCAGCAGCCAGGTGTCACTCCCGTCCACTCGCTCCCAACAGGTTCTGCTTCCCTCACTGCAGGGAGGTCCTCTGCATACGATTGTTTCTCTCGCCACGTTCTCAAAGAGCCTGACTACGAGAAAGTTATACTCAGAAAAAGGTGGTCACATTCGTCACCGAAAAGGCTTCAATCTTGAACTATGTATAAATTAGATAAATTAGAATAAGATCACACACTCAAATATATCCACATAAATCACATATCAAAATATAAGAAAGTACATAAGAGCCATTAACAAATAACGTTGAATTGCATATTATAATAGCTGAAGGGAAATAACACTCCCACATAGTAATTGCAGCTTCTATACGTGTGCATCCCCCCACCCCTTGCAAATAAAGTTTGGTTACCAAACTTGTAACAATAAAGAAATACTAGCTCCCCAACACAGACAACACTATGGAGTGACGGCCTAGAGGTAACGCGTCCGCCTAGGAAGCGAGAGAATTTGAGCGCATTGGTTCGAATCACGGCTCAGCCGCCGATATTTTCTCCCCCTCCACTAGACCTTGAGTGGTGGTCTGGACGCTAGTCATTCGGATGAGACGATAAACCGAGGTCCCGTGTGCACCATGCACTTAGCGCACGTAAAAGAACCCACAGCAAAAAAAAGGGTTGTTCCTGGCAAAATTCTGTAGAAAAATCCACATCGATAGAAAAAACAAATAATACTGCACGCAGGAAAAAATACAAAAAAATGGGTGGCGCTGTAGTGTAGCGACGCGCTCTCCCTGGGGAGAGCAGCCCGAATTTCACACAGAGAAATCTGTTGTGATAAAAAGAAATACAAATACAAGAACTGCAGATCAACAAAAGCACATAATCAGCTCACACGAATAAAAGCACAGTCTGATATCAATCACACTGACATTGCAAAAAACAGAAAATCCAAATATAATGGCAACAGAAGTCCGATTACACCTTCAGAATAGATACCGTGACCACTTACATATTTACACAGACGGCTCACTCCTAGACAATGGCCAAGCAGATTGAGCTTCCGTTATTCCAAAACTGAAAACTGAACGATCATATTATATTGGTCGATATTCACAGCTGAGCTTATCACTGTTCTTAAGGCTTTAGATTATATTCTTGATTTTCCAGTTTGTCTTATACAAGTCTTATTTTGTGTTGATTCAAAATCTGTATTATATGCTTTAAACTCATCAAATTATAAGAACAAATCCAAAACAATGATAGAAATAAGTCACATTGTACATCTTTTGAATTTGAGAGGAACACATTATAACTTTTTGCTGGGTTCCTTCTCACCTTGGTCTCCTATATAATGAAAGGGCTGACAGGGCTGCAAGAAAAGGCGCAAAACACCAACAGGGAACCACGGAACTTTATGTGCCTTTGTCTGTACAAGAGGGGTACCGCTTACTAGAAAAATCATCGTGGAGCAAAGTCAGGGAAGTATACCAGCAAAATGGCAAAGTTTTAAATAAAAGTATAAATAATATTCAACAACCGGAGTCTATCAATCAATCAAATACATTCGATAATTTAATCAGATTAAGGCAAATTCAGGCATTATCAAACAGGATGAAGCTGAACGCTTTTATAACAAAGTTCAGCAAAGATGTTAAATGCATATGTGGAGAATCTGTTTCTAGCACTCACGTACTCTTTGGCGGTCAGAGTCTGAAATCGTTTTTACCAAACTTCTCGGAAAATTCTTGCGAATGTATTTTTGACAATTTCAAGATGTTATCTGCTGTTGAAGAAAGGTTTGCTGCTAGTCCAATAGGACATTTGTTATAGGTGTTCGATGTTAACGTTTCCTTCGAGATGCCTGTGACCCCTTTTAATTATTTTTTTCCCCAGTGCTCTGTATCATTCCCCACCACACACACACATGCGCACACATGCGCACACACGCGCGCATCACACACACACACACACACACACACACACACACATTCTTCACCCTCTGTCCACGCAGCACCTGGCTTATCGCAGAAAAGTTGGCAACATGAACAGATATTTCAAGACTATAGTCCATCACTACTACTGCTACCCTAATTGTTGGACTGTTGAGTTATATTCATGTTTTTGGTTAATTACTTATTAATTTAATGATGTGTCCATTTATTTGCTTATGTTATTTTTTTCTCAAGGACTGACTAAGAGCATTGGGTTATGCTGCTGGTCAGGCATCTGCTTAGCAGATGTAATGTAGTTTATATGGATTTGTCCGAACGCAGTGACGCCTCCTTGAGTAACTGAACTGAGCAATTGATTTCCTTTTAGTGTCTCATTATCTCCACAATGAGCAGAGAATGATCTCTGTCCATGCAGGCATCCGCATTCCTCTGAAGCGTCACCCTAGAGAGTACGTGTGACCTACCCAACCCAACATCAAGAACACAATGGAAATGTAGGAGAAAGTCATAGCCCCGGATGAGCAATGCCTTCATGGATGCCACAAGAAACGTGTGTTGGACAGCTGGCCCATCACCCATCCACACCTATAACATGGCTTGTTCCTCGGCATCCACATGCTGTCCGCGGGTGACTTTAAAGTGAAGACTGGAAGCTCTGTAGGGCTCACCACTCATTTCCAGAATCGTTTCCAATAAGCCAGGATGCATCACAGAGACAGGGGTCCCAGTATCCACCACAGCTTTTGTCTGCCGACCACCAGTCTGTATGCAGTCCCTCGATCATTAATTTTGTCTCTGGAACAGTTGGGTCTTACATCTACCTGGGCTGGAACCTGGCTTTCCTGGCTTCTATGCATTTCCCTAATCGGAAAATCGGATTATCTTTTGGGACAGTCCCTGATTAGGTGTATCAAAGTGTTCAGCAATTGCAAAGTTTTTGCCGACGTAGTACTGGTTTATGCTCTTTATCTGCAGTGAACACCACAAAAAGGTCTGCCTCACTTTGAAGTCTCCTTTCTCTTCTGTTTTGGAAAGATTCCCATTGAAAGTGTACGAGGGTAGGTCAAAAGGTTCACAGCCTCACCAAGAAGGCTTGGCTGGCTGGAGAAGCATGACTTTCCCTACTTTTCAATATAGTCTCCCATGGGTGGAAAGCACTTTGTCCAGCAGCGTTCAAGCATTGCTATCTTTGTATGGAAGATGGTTGCATCTTGCACCTCCCAAAATGCCGTAACGGCATTAAATGACGTCATCATCACTCCCAACACGGCGCCCAGGGAGATGGGATTTCAGTTTTGGGAAACAGGAAGAAGTCAGATGGAGCCAGGACTAGTGAGTAAGGGAGTAAGAGGGTGAAGGGAGGCAGGGGGGAGGGGGGGGGGGGGGCAAAAGTTGAAACCTACAGTTGGCAGCCTCAGCCACTGCTACTTGTGCAGTGTGAACAGAATCATCGTCCTGCAGCAAAAGAACCCATGCTCGGAGCTTTCCTTGGCGTTTTTCTTTAGTGGCTTCTTTCAGCCGGCAGTAGTCTCCAGCAGTCTTCTGTGATGGTGTGACCCTTTTGCAGGGAGTCAAGCATTATGATTCCCTTGCAATCCCAGATACCATCTGTTTAATTTCTTGGGAGAGGCAGAACCAAGGTGCTTCCATTGCTTGCTTTGCTTTTTTGAATCAGGCTCATAGTGGTGAACACATGTTTCATCTTGGGTGACCATTCAAAAGAAATTAGTGGGTCCGCCTGGAAACCAGCCAAAAGATCCCTTAAGTTGTGCTCATCTTTTACAGTTAGTGCAAATGCTTTTAGGTCAGGCTAAGAACATTTGATTTACTCTCGAAGTGTGGCAGCCTCCTCCATCGAAGAAGACCTGTCTTGAATGCTTCACTCCATGACAGGTTTCTGGAGACTGTTAATGAAGGTACTGATTGCTAGCTGGTCACAGATGTCTGTGGAGGCACTGGGGTAAGCCTTCCTGCATGACCATGTCAGTAATTTATGCAAAACTGCAAAATTCCAAGTGAGAAAAATCCGTATCATTTGTCCATATCTGACCGTTGAAGCAACCTCTCAGCTTGTCTGTTCCTTGATTCTCAGTCGCATTGACGACTGCAATTCACTACTCGCTGGTTTGCCCTCTGATATGATAGCTCGCCTTCAGATGATCTTGAACAATGCTGCCAAAGTTGTTCTCAAAAAGTAGAAAAAAAAGATCATGTTGACCCTCTCTTGTGTCAGCTTCAATGGTTGCCTATCCAGTACAGAATTCAGTACAAGATTGGCATTCTGGCTTATCGCCATTTCGAAGGTTCCCTCCCATTTTACTTATCTTCTGTCCTTCATATTTACACTCCATCCCGTTCTCTCTGGTCTAATGGAGAAAAGCTCCTTCGAGTCCCCAAAGTATCTTCAAAGACATTTGGTCAAAGGGCTTTTCAGCATCAAGCACCTTCTGTTTCTATTTCTCTTCCTCTGGATCTCCGGCACTGACCAACTCTGTCCCGTTTCACAAGAAAACTGAAAACCCACCTGTTCAAAATGACCTTTTGATACGACGAAGCATAGTTTAGTCTTCCCCCACCCTCTACACTCCCCTTGTGTCCTCCCTCCATTTTAGTATTCCTGTGGTGTGTTTGCATGTGGATTGGTATTGCTGTGTATGTATGCATGTACATATATATATATATATATATATATATTTATATATATATATAAATATATGTGTGTGTGTGTGTATACATACGTATATATATATATATATATATATATATATATATATATATATATATATATATATATGTATATATATATATATATATATATATATATATATATACAGGGTTATTCAATTTATCTGGCACACAATGATAAATTCATAGCATAGAAATTCATACCCCCACCCCCTTCCCCTTCCCCACCTCCTCTTTCTCCTTTCTCTCTCTCCCCACCCCCTCCCCTTTCTCTCTTTTCAGATTTTAAAACGTTACATCTGATTTAAAGCAAACAAACTTTAGAAAATAAATTCGATATACGGAAAACAAATCCGCGAAAAGGTAATTAAATGCATTACAACTGACCGATCGAAAAATAGTGTGTAGCCGGTTGGGCAGGGTTCTCTCACCACATCAACACCAGTTTTCTTCAAGGCTTTATTGAGGACGCGACGGGGAACGTATCGGGACTTGGGTAAAGGGAACAGGAGAGCGGGGGGTTAAAGGGCAAGGGACTGTCCTCGTGAAAGGAGGGAAATAAATAAATAAATAAATGATTACCCTGTGGACAAAGCAACAAAGTCATCGTAAGCAAGCATACAGTAATGTATGTCTACGTTCATTCACTCACTCACTCCAAACATCACTTTACCAAATATTTCACATGAATCTACAATTGTTACAAACGTGTGATAAGACTAAACTATCCCATTAATTGAAATGAGCAATTGCTTCCCAATTCGAAATTGTCTAATTTCTTCAAGATATTTATATAAATCCTAGAAACTTCAAAACGTAAGTTGAGGTTACATTTCAGTTAAGATTCACTCGGTTATTCGAAATAATTGCAAATCCGTTCAAATGCATAACATCTAAACTCATAGTAAACTGATAGAATAATATCAACATGGAAATACAAATAGCATTTACATTTTGGTATCAATTTATCAATGCTAGAAATGCTTACTGTAAAGTATGATATATTTCACTCACTTGACAGAGGCCCGCACACTGCTGTTGCCTGTTCTCTTTTAAAGCTAACTGAGAACTGATGAAATTATCGGTTCTACAAGGAAAGGGTAGGAGAACTCACTTCGTAAAAACATATCAAGATGCAGCACATCCACCCAACATGAATATTATTTTGCACGTGAAGTAATGATGCTAAAGCTAACACGGGACATGAACGTGCACTCTCTCTCTCTCTCTCTCTCTCTCTCTCTCTCTCTCTCTCTCTCTCTCTCTCTCTCTCTCTCTCTCTCTCTGCGGGGCAAAGAGAACAATTTCGCCCTGTTACAAGTAAATGAACAGATTATCACAATAATATTTTCAGATAATTGTTATATTTGAAAGCCATCCACTGGGTGACCAAAGCACACACCGAAATAAACAACAAAGGTCTGAAAGAGGTCAACACACAAACTATAAACCCAAGCACTGGAAAGAAATCACCTGACCACGAAAGCCAGCACAGTCAAAATGCAGTAAGTGGGGCATTATATGTTCTGTTGGGGCACACACACACACACACACACACGCACGCACGCACGCACGCACACACACACACGCACACACACACACACACACGCACGCACGCACACACACACACACACACACACACACACACACACACACACACACACACATACATACGCACACGCACATGTACACACACACCATTAACACACACACACACCCGCGCGCACACATATAATTATACGCACGCACGCACACCACAAGTTTCAAGTTTCAAGTTTTAATTATCCTTTCACTCCTATTGGAGTATGGAGGATTACTGCAAAATACTCATTTTCGTGCCCATAACAAACATTTCCAAATACACAACAATGTCACATAAAGTTGAGAAAACACAAATGTCTTTTAACTCCAAAAGTATAACTAGGCAACATTTGCAAATCTAATCATCTTACTTACAGCTAAAATGACTTTTTTGCCTCCTTTGAGCATATTACAAAAATTAAAAACCGATTTTGGAGACAAATAGTTTTTAGGAACATATCTATTTCGTAACTGATCATAATTGGGACATTCCATTATAAAATGAAACTCATCACCAATCACAGACATGTTACAAACCTTACAAAATCATAACTCTCGTGGTATGCCTTTGTGTCTCCCTGTTGCTTATGATTACTACTTCGAAATCTGAAGAAGCTGATAACATAATTATCAGGCATTTGACTTATATATTTTTCTCTACCAAATCCACTTTTGAAATTTCGATAAAACAAACATTTACTACTCGCCTCTAGAGCATGTCTCCATAGATTTTGAAAACTATCTCTCAAAGCAATGTTGACATTCTTGCAGAAAGATTCCCTCTTCAAGAAGAATTGACCATCGCAAACACAGTCATACCCTGCTTCTATTAAAATTTGTCGGATACAACTCATCCATTTTGAAGAATAAATACCATTTCGATATAAGTCAAGTAATATCAAATATATTTTCCCAGAATATTTTTCTGTGTTTGATATTACTAAGCTGGTCCAAAATCGAACTAATCTCATTTTCACTAACACACTAATTGGATAAATACCAGTTTCTCCATAAACAATTTGGGTCATAGTATTTCTGTTCAGTTTGAACAAGCGTTTCAAAAATTTCAATTCTAATTTTTCAAGTATATCTACATTTTCATAACCCCATATTTCTGCACCATACAACAAAATAGGTACAATCATAGACTGGTACATGTCCAGAATGATATGTAAAGGTAAATCTTGATTTCTGGCTGACTGAAGTAACGAAAACATAGCTTTTTGGCCCTGTTCATAAATCATTTTTATGAAACACACACACACACACACACACACACACACACACACACACATGCACGCACACACAGGTACCTGCGCGCCCATACACACACATACACACACACACACGCTATAAAACAGGTTATAAACAGGCTACAAAGACAGAAACGGTGCGAGACGCATTCAAGAAAGAGATATTGATCATTAAAACCTCCTCGATGATTTACAGAGGTGTTACAGGACATAGGTGCTCGCAGAAACACGAAGACACTCAAAGAACACGTCATATCTGTTATTTCTGTCGGGCTGAGATATTCCCCACATCATATACATTATGACAGATATTTCTGCATACCTCATTTAAAAGACACCCTTATTTATGACTTGATTTATCTATCAGTGTCACATCAAGTGTTAGTTTCAATGTGTACGAAAAGTAAATGGCAAATGCGAACTCTCTCTCTCTCTCTCTCTCTCTCTCTCTCTCTCTCTCTCTCTCTCTCTCTCTCTGTTCAACTGAATGAAGATAGACTGTCTGCCGAGGTTTATAAATATTAAATTGAACTGAATGGCAGAAGTAAGGTAACATGTGCAACCAACCTTCGAGACATGCCTGCAGTGATGGTTTTGCGTTTGTGTGGCTTAACCATGGTGTCGGATATGTTCGTAGTTTTCTGACTTGTTTTAAAGATCGTGAAACTGATTAAAGATGGCAGGAGTGGAACTAAAATGTCAAAAACAAAGACAAATTTTCTATGTTCGAATTGTTGAAAGCAATTTTATCTACCAGAACCATATTTAGAAAGGAATACGAACCGTTTCATAAGATGTTCCTTCACAAAGTTTCGTTTCGATGTATCCGAAATTACTGTGTACAGTAAAGGATGCAAAACCTGTGCTGTAAATGATATGGTATGCCTCTTATGTAGATCTGCAAAACGAGATGAAGTCCATTTATATCATGTTGTCCTGTGTTAGAGACGAAAATATAATTAATCCATTCAGTTTTTATAAAAGACCCGTCAATTTTCGGTTAGAGTTACTTCTGTCTTCAACAGATGAAAGCGTCACTTCGAATCTTACCACTTACATTTACAAGTCAATACAGGATGCAGTTTTATGACTGATTTATGTACCCATGCAGGAACGTTATGTGATTAATGTATTATTCATTTAGGTTTGCATGTAGGGACAATACATGCTTCATGTATCCCCGAGAAAAAAAAGTGATAATCACGCATACATAAGGAATCACGGCCTTGCTGAATATACTATCGTTCTCCCTGTCTCCGTCTCTGTCTTTCTCTCTCGCCTGACAGATATTTCCCCCCAAGAATGGGAAAGGTCTGTACTGCATATTGATATGTACAATTACCGTAGAATCTGAGCTCACTGGTTCGCATCCCACAGTCGCCAGTATTTTCTCCACTTTCACTAGATCTTGAGTGGTGGTCTGGACGCTGGTCATTTAGATGAGACAACAAACCGAGGTCCCGTGTGTAACATGCACTTAGCGCACGTAGAAGAACCCACGGCAACAAAAGGGCTGTCCCTTGTGAATATCGTATTGCATCTGTGAAATAGCCACACAGTTTCCTTTTTCTCTCTGCTGTCGGAAAAACACCAGTATGATATCAATGTCTTCATCTGCTTCATCTGTATTTCGCGACCATATGTCTCCATATGTGTTTTGCGACCACAGACAATATCCATTGCCGAGAATACACTTCCTTAGATTGCAGGCCCATACTACTGCATGTATGCATGCATGTAAACATGCACGTGTCTTAATGAGTGTGTACTCAGACTGTTAGGCAAGTTGCAAGCTGCATCGGCGTGTGTGTTGATTGTAGGTACCCACAATCATGCAAGTGACGCGTGCAAAGTGCTTGTGTGTACACGCGCTTGTTGAGTTAGCAGGTATGTACTTTCGCCTGTACAACCGGTGCATATGCATGCACATGTGTATGCATGAGCATATGTCAGTATGCGAATGCTCGCGCTTACACACGTTATGCACGCGTGTGTGCATGTGTAGGCACAAGCGAAATGAACCCTATAGAACTGCTTGTGACTGTAATATTCCCATTCTTGGGACAGTGAATCCATATCCATTTTGCTCGGCACAGGGAGGCTGGGCCCAGTTCTCACCTTCCACCGTTTTAACCTTCCCCAGTCGGTCAGGTACCTGTTCACACCTGGGTGGAGTGTGACGGCACGGCGCTTCCTCCACTGGTGGACGGGAAAAACAAAACGAACCAACCAACCAAATACACGAACAAGCAAGTAAAGACTTACTGCAGACCCCAAACTCCCACAGGATGGCGACACAGCGGTGTTGGCCTCCCTGGCCTTTTCAACAGTGATGCCTGACACATATCGACGAGAAACGGCAGGCCAGAAACGGCAGAAGAGCCAACTCCGCTGTGTCAGCTGCCCTGACTGCTGACGTGTCTGTGCAACGGTAGTCGGTCTGCTGTCTTGATAACGACAGTACAGAGGTGGTACATGGTTAACGTCCCAGAGCAACGACTGGGAAAACGCAGGTTCGAACCACATTAGATGTAAATGGATTTCCGGTCTATGGTCGCGGGGCTCTTACAGAGAGCTAATTCTGGCTTTTGTTCGAAGACTGGTCTTAAAACCCAACTCTTCCCAAATTAGCCTCCCTTCCCTGCCTCTTCCTTGTCTTCCAGTTTTAGAGTTAAGCATGCGTGTGAATGATTGGTGTGAAAGCGCTTTGATTTGTCTCTGCACAAGATTCAGCGTTATATAATAATAATAATAATAATAATAATAATAATAATAATAATAATAAAATCAGAAGACTGGGACCACACGTTCGAGTACCATCCACTTTACGGATACGTCTTTCGTGAGAGTTGCTCAAATTTCGTGACCAGTACTGCAAGTGTCTGTGTCTGTGAGGCCTGGTTGTACCTGGAACATGTTATAAACAGAAGTGCAGAGTACGGCCTTGTCACATAACTCCAGACCTTAATGGAGGTCCATTGCAGCATCGTTATTATTCTCATCCTTACTCATGTACCGCAAATTTGATTTCCCTTCACTTCCATGCCTGTGTAGAGATCGTGTCAAGGTCTTTGGTGTCGGCAGATTGAGTGGGACTGTCGTTGGAGGGACATGTGGCGGTCTTAGTTCCAGTCTCACTCAGTCTGCCTTCTCAAAGGGGGTCGAGAACAAAGTATCCTGTGCAAACCACCTTTCTTTTTGGAGGTACATTAGGACCAGGGTGAACATAAATGATAGCCTTTTAAAACCACCACCCCACCCCAAACGCTATACAAGTTTTAAAGGTTAAAAGATTAACCAAGATTATTTATTAATGCGTCCTTCAAATGGAAAACGAAGACACCTAGGCTCGATGTATTATTCAGTCTATAGTAGCACTGCATTATTCAGTGAGCCCAGCAGGTCAGGGGGTGGTGTGCAGCTTTTAACCTTGGGTTTTAGTATCAAGAGTCCATGTGTATATATATTTATATATATATATATACATATATATACTTACACACATAGAGAGAGAGAGACATACATGCATACATACATACATACATATATACATACATACAGATGTGTCAGCAGATTCACTGGGACTGTCGTTGGAGGGACATGTGACGGTCTCAGTTCCAGTCTCACTCAGTCTGCCTTCTCAGAGGGGGTTGAGAACAAAGTATCCTATATACGTTGTGCTACACATGCAGAGGCTACTTTATACAGTGTAATAGGTAACGGGTCGCCATTTATTTCAAATAATCTTTGTTTTGTTTTGTTCTGTTTTGTTTTCTTTACCTTCGTTTGGAATGAATATTATAATCCCCTGTCTTATTTGATCCAGAACAGGTCGCAGTTCGGGCTTTCAACGAGAATGTTGACCAGCATGATATTTTCTTGGATGTCTAAAAACCACTGACCTGAATCAGATGAGGCCATGACTGTTTCCGTGGAATGTTTCGTCCTATATCGATAATCATTTGGATATTTGCGTTACCTGCCTCAAGATTGAAATTCCAACAGTGCCGGCCAAAAATAGCTTTGACCATATTCTGTTAACAAAAACAACAGCAACAAGAAGTAGATAACTATCTTGAAAAGATACTTAGTATTTGTTCTCTTACAAGTTTATTCCACCAACACGTCAACATATTGTCTCTTGAAGACTCCACAGTGTTCTCTCTCTCTCTCTCTCTTGCAAAAAAGAATTACAATCGCGTTTAGAAAAGGTAGGTCTTTGGTAGGCATCGTACGTTGCTATGTACTCTATTTAGTTTTTACTTCTTTTCCTTCACTGTATCAGTCCAGCCCAACTGATGAATGACGTCATCCTCTCCTGGTAGACATTTGTGCGTACGTGCGCGCTTGTGTGTGTATGTACGCGTGCGCTCGTGCAAGCATATGGGTGTGTGTGTGTACAGTAGTGTTGACTGGCCAAAGGTGCAAACACAAAATTACTGGATGGTTGACACTTTCAGACTTAAACCGTGCGTGACATGTCTTCAAAATCTACAGCAGTAAGTGCAGCCCTAAAACCTGAACAGTGCTTTCTTGCTCACGTGCAAACGATGCAGTGAATACGTGAACAGAGGATCAAGCCAGTGCATGCTGCCTGTCCTCTTGCAACGTACATGTTCACATGAAGGCCATCTACTTCCAGTCTTCCAATGATGCATTGTAAACTTTAAGACGTGCTTTGAGTTATTTCTTTAGAAATGGTCTGTGTATGTAAAAGGACCCACGGCAACAGACTGGTTTTCCCTCGCAAAATTCTGTAGAAAACCCCTCTTTGATAGGAAAACAAATACACTTGAAGGCTGAAAATGAAAAAGAAAAGGGTGAAGTCTCACTAAGTGAAACGCTCTCCCCGGGGACAGCAGTCCGAATTGCAAACAGGATAATGTGTTGTGACAAAAGTGTGATACAATACAATACAATACAATACGAAATTTGATACTTTTGTGATAGTCGAACGCTTGTAGCTTGCACACCGTGCTTGAATCGATGTCAGTAAATATAAATCAAACTGTAAACACTGAGGTGACAGCAGAGTACGCAACTAGAGAAGCGAAATGAAATACATGCCTCCAGATCTTACTGACTGCTCACTCACTCACTCACTCATTCCCTTGACCGCTGGGGTCGTTGGGGGGACATGAGGAAGATGTCATAGCTCGCCACGCCGTTCTGTTGGCAGCTGTCGTGAGGAGATCTGGCATCGTCATTTTGGTCCATTCTTTGACGTTGTCAGACCAGCTTTTTTTCTGCCGCCCCCGTCTGCGCCCTCCCTCTACAGTCCCTTGCAGGATGGTTTTGGAGAGGGTGTTATGTCGTATGACGTGACCAAACCATGCCATCTTCCGTCGTTTGACAGTCGCCAGCAGTGGTTCTTGGGGCCCAACAAGGTTACTGACCAGGTTCCGCACATAGTCATTGGTCTTGTGCTCCTTGTAGGAGATGTGTAGTAGTCTCCTCAAGCACTTGGTTTCGAATGCTTGGATTCTTCTTTCTGTTTCTGCCATCAGTGTCCATGTCTCACATCCATATAAGAGGATGGAGACCACCAGTGACTTGTAGAGCAGGAATTTTGTGTGGAATCTGATGTTACTCTTCCATACCCTGTTCAGTCTGGCCATCGCTGCCGTTGCAGAATTAATCCTATTTCGGATTTCTGCTGTGCAGGTGCCGTCTTTGGACAGGGTTGCTCCCAGGTACTTGAAGCTGGTCACTTCTTCTAAGGGCTCACCATTCATGGTTATGTTGGCACTGATGTTCGTTGTGCTGTTGACCATGACCTTTGACTTCTCTGTGCTGACCTCCATGCCGTAAGCATTTGCTCTTGTAGTGAGTCTGTTTGTTAGATCCTGGAGCTCGGTGTTAGTGCCCCCCATGAGGTCGATGTCGTCTGCGAATCGCAGATTGCAGACTGGCCTACCGCCAATGGTGATGGAGGTGTGGTGGTCTTCAAGGGCCTCCTGCATAATTCTCTCCAGAAAGATGTTGAAAAGTATTGGGGATAATAGGCATCCTTGCCTGACTCCGACTGTGGTCCAAAAGAACTGTCCTTGTTGGTTGTTGAGGAGCACTGCGCTGCTGGAATGTTCGTAGAGGGCCTGGATGACTTGAATGAGCCCCTCATCAATGTTGAAGCCTCTCAGTACTTGCCAGAGGCCGCTGTGCCACACCCGATCGAATGCCTTCTTGAAGTCGATGAAGTTGTGAAAGATGTCCTTTTGGTATTGTAGATGTTTTTCAATGAGGACTCGACAGTTGAATATTTGTTCGACAGTGCTCCTCCCTTTTCTAAAGCCTGCTTGTTCTTCTGATAGCAGCTCCTCAGCCTTGGATTTCAATCGGTTGAGGATTATGCGGAGCATGACTTTGCTTGGGTGGCTAATTAGACTTATAGTCCTGTAATTTTGACACTGCTTGAGGTTGCCCTTCTTGGGTAGAGGAATCACCAGCGATTGGGTCCATTCTGTTGGCCACTTCTTTTCTGTCCAGATCTTCTGACATAGCATTGTTAGTGCTTCTGTGGTCTCCTTTCCTCCATACTTCAAAAGCTCAGATGGGACGTTGTCCGCTCCTGGGGATTTCTCTGGCTTCAGACTCTGTATTGCAGCCTCAACCTCCTCAACGGGTGTACAGCTGATGACACTGCCTGCAATTTCCTTCCGTACAATGAAGGCCACCCCGTACTCGTGTTTCTTTTCTTCCCCAGAGAACCAGATCTCGTGTCCCTCATCTGTTGTCATTTCGCCGAAACTAGTCCATCTGACTTCTGACAATCCTATGACATCCCAGCGGTAGCGCTTCAGTTCGTGAGTCAGGCTGACTGTTAGATGAGAGTAAATGCTCATCGAAGTTTTAAGAACGCGAAAATGAGTTTTCGTTTGTTTGTTCGTGTAAAGGATTGTAATGTTTATCTGTAGAAGCTATAAGCTTCAGATCCAAATATGCAGAAGTGAAGACAAGGACGCGGGAAGACATGGCTGACTGAAAACAAGCGAGAATTGAATGAGGATAAAACTGAAATCATGATTATCACCCCACAAAGACTTTGCCACTCCGTCTCTCGTCCTTCCTCAGTCTCCCTCTGTGGCACTGACATTCCTCTTTCCTCTTCCGTCCACAATCTTGGTGTCATACTTGACCAGTCTCTTTCCTATTAGCAGCATGTTGCAAATAATATTATGCAAACTGTGAAATTCGCAGAATTGCATCTATTTGACATCTCCTGACTAAAACTGCAACCCAAACTCTCCTCTGTGTCTTTGTGCTGTCACGCCTGGATTATTGTAATTCCCTACTTGTTGGTTCACCCAGCTACCTCATTGCTAGGCTTCAGAAAGTCCAGAACCATGCTGCTCGTCTTGTCTTCTGTTTCTCTAAATTTGATCACGTCTCTCCTCTCCTTCATGCTTTACACTGGCTCCCAGTACAAGAAAGAATTATTTACAAAGTCGTCTGTGTTTGTTTCAAGTCTATTGCGGCTTCTGGTCCACAGTATCTTTCTGATCTCATTCATCCATACATACCCTCACGCCAACTCCGCTCTTCCTCTGACACCCACCTGCTCAGGATCCCCCCTGTTCGAACCAAAACGTATGGCCAACGTAGTTTTTCATACCAAGTCCCCATTATTTGGAATCACCTTCCTCAGCCTCTCCGTCACTCATCTTCGTTCCAAACTTTCAAATCCAGTCTGGAGACCCACCTTTTCCCCTCCTGAATAATTTCAACAGCTCATCCCTTTCCAGTATGAACTAATATGACTGTTAGTGAGTGAATGAGTTTGAGAGTTTCAGAATTTGTTGGTTGTATTGTTGATTGTGTAATATTTATGTTTGTCAGGTCAGGTCAGGGGCATAGCCCTTGCTACTGGTACCATGTAACCAAGTACTAACTGCCGCATGTGAAGTCTCCCAACGACGGACCAGGCAGAGGAGGAAACCTTTCCCAACGGCTGTGAAGGCGGAAGAGGATGACCAAAGGGCAGGGGGAGCTCTTATCCTTGGCTGGAAGTCCCCCTTGGAGACGGAGCTCCGAAGAAAAACCCTGCACCTTCCGAGGCCGTCCTACACGTGGCAGTATCTGCACCTGTGAGACTGTGAGCGTCGGTAGGCGAGAGAGTTGGGAAGGGACTAGACAAATCTTCCTCACTAAAAAGTCACCTGTGCTGGTCAGGTAACCAGGCTAATGTCGGAACGACGAGCTAGCCCTTCAACACCCATTTTTCCCAAGGCCTGCGGCGATGGAGAAGTGGTAACAGGGACAGGCAGAGGATGCTGCTGGCAGTTCCTAGTCACGACTCTGTATGCAGGCGGCTGTAGGGTGATGGTCGTCTGCCGTAGACTGGGTCAGATGCGGCGCCCGTATCCTCCCACAGTGTCAGAGCAGCCCTTTTTAGGGACAGCACTGCTCTCCCCACATGGGGAAGGGGAGATAAAAGGATCCCTAAACAAAGCCTGCATCGCCTAGTACCTAGTAGGAAACCGCACCTACTTGGACATCCAGCACTAGCGGTCAAAAACAACAGAAGAAAAGAACCAGGAGTCATGCCCTGACTCTGGGTGCCTGGAATGTTCGCACCCTTTTAGACAGAGACAACAGACCAGAAAGGCGCACAGCGCTCATTGCTAGAATGCTTGATCGCTACCAGGTGGACATAGTAGCCCTGAGCGAAACCAGGTTTGCCAGTGAAACCCAGCTGGAGGAAGTTGGAGGAGGCTACACCTTCTACTGCACTGGGAAGCCAGATGGCACCCCAAGAACCTCAGAGCCATATGAACAAAATTTGCATGACAGCTTGACAGCCTTCCACGTGGGATAAATGATAGGCTGATGACTCTGCGTCTGAAGCTGTCCAAGGATCGCTTCTCCACAGTCATCAGCTGCTATGCCTCGACGATGACCAACCCTGATGACATCAAAGAAGGCTTTTACGAGGAGCTCAGCCATACCATTTCAGCGGTAGACAGAAAGGACAGGCTGATCATCCTTGGGGATTTCAATTCCCGTGTCGGCGTGGACTTCTCCTCATGGCCAAAAGTCCTAGGACAGCACGGCACTGGCAAGTGCAACTCCAACAGACTGCTTTTGCTCTCGCCTGAGAGTGGTGTGTGCAGACGGCTGCTTGGTAAGCTCTGTGTTAAATGAAAAAATGTGAAGGATTCAGACAACGTGCAAATGTGATTTCGGCAAGATTGTGCGTGAAGGTACAGTGATCGTTAAGGCATAATTACTTTTCCTCGATCGTGACGGGTTACTTAGTTAATTGCATAAAACACTTTAACAGAGAATAATTAATGACATTTTCAGCACTGTTCAGAATTTAACTGGATCAGAGAGACGCGTAGCACGTGAATCTGTTCTGCAGTGGAAACGCCCCCCTCTTAACAGCTAGCCCGAGAACATGTGAACTGTATAATCACCCAAATGCTGCTCTGCGTGTGATACTAAGAGTAAGGCCCTGTCAACACGATGTCATGGAATGAGTCAGAGTTTTAATCCATGCAGCAATGACTGACCCACTAGTAACTGATCACTCAATGGCAGATGAAGTTGATCATACACTAGATTACAAAAAACTAAAACATACAGCTGATGTGATACAAAAACGTTTCTGGTGCGATGAACAAGAACTGAAAGTATGGCGGAATATCCTCCTGCGCCGTTAATCAGCCATCACAGAGAGTGCCATACAGGTCCAGGTCACTGATTATGAGCAGAATGATCATGTTGTGCCATCCCCTGGTTTAGTCTGGGTTACAACTCTTCCTACCGAACTGGCCAAAACAACCATTCGGCTGTTTTGGAAATCTTCGAAAAGGATTACCATCACCCTGTATTTCAAGAGCTCCCTTAAATCTGGAACTCTTCTTTGTCAAGGCAGAGACTGTTACCACTGGGACCTGGATGAGGTGAGAAGCTGAAATAGATGGTTTCAGCTTTTCTTCAAAACGACGACATCAACATTCTGACCTCATCCCTACTTCAAGAACCCGTGACTTTCATCAGACCCTTTGGCCCCTTGTCACTGACCCCGTGCCAGATGGACCCCCAATCTCTGCCTCCAGCAGCGACAGGTGACATGAACGTGTCGGATACCCAAGGACAGTCTTCCACTGGAACAGCCTTAGACGAGATGTCTTCATCACCTGTTTCATTCCCACCAGCAACCATGTCGACCAGTGACAGCCATGCCATACTGCCCTATGTCTACACACCTTCACACATCGTCCTGCACCACCCTACCCCTTCTCCCTCCCTGGCGCGATCACTTCCTCCCTCTGCGGATCCCAAACCAACGCCACCCACCACCACCCCTGTTGGGAGGAAACGCAAAAAGATTCGAAGGTGCACTCTGTGTTTCAAACAAAGACCCAGCAAAGTCTCACCGATCCTGAGCGCACTGTCATCAACTGGCTGGCGGATACACTTCTAGCCCACACAGACTTCCAGGCAGAATGCAGTGTGTCCAGGGATCAGCAGCAGACCAGCCACAGGGCACGGGAACCTCAGTCCAGGTCTGGTGCTGGTGATGCCGGACTGAGACAGGAGACCAGTTGCTTTATGAGAACAGATCAGAAACTGTACGGAGATAACAGACTCGATCACAATAGTGCACAGACTGTTCCTGTCAGCACGAATCACCATGATTCACAAAACTATGCCCCCGTTACTCTACCAGTGTACAAAATCCCTACCCCCATCAGTCCTTTGACCCCATGCCTCCTGTGATAATGCCATCAGTTGGCAGCAACGTGCATTCCATGTCCCCCATAACAGTCAAGGCCATCTGACATCAACCAGCGTCAACAGGATGGTCCTGTTGATGGAAACTACCCTCCTTCCTTCTTTTCCATGGACCACTTCCCTCCCTTAGTTCACCATCACTCCCGGCCTTCTATGACCGACCCCACCTTCCCCCCTCACCCAGAAGTCAGACCATCCCATCCCGTGGATAGACGTGTGGCCAGTCCCCATCCCCAACAATTAGTCCACAGTAATCCAGTGGCCTCTCGTTTCCCACCAGACATAAACCCAACCCCAACCCCACAGCCCACAGACATGAACCAGCAATACTTGTATTTGTTAAACATGGTCACATCACAAATGCTAAACATACAACGGCCTTATTAGTTTTGTTTGGTGTAGCGCGTGTGTGTATGAATGCATGCGCTCACGCTCACATGTGCATCTGTGTATGTTTGAGTACAAGCGTATGCGTTGTGTATAGCAGGTTTGCCTGACTCGGCTGTTTCCAGTTACATTCTATATGGGTAGTAACCATTAGATTGACTGTGACGGAATTTTTTGTGGTTGTCTGCAGTAGAAAGCAGGCCTACCTGGAATAACTATTATTTTCTTGGAACTTTATACATTTTCTGATTGTTTTCTTGCTCGAGAATTCCAAAGTATATTCACATTTGCTGTTGGTGTAGGGTTTCTTCTTCGTCGTGCATCTTAAGCATGACTGTGTTGATTATCATAGTCATTGTAGCATTTCATTATCGTTGGGGTCGATTTTCATTCTCTTTTTCATACTTCCTTGTTTATGCAATTCCGTCACTACCGCTCTTCTGTCTTACACCTATTCATCTCGTTCTTTCCTCGGTATATATGTTATACATTTTGCTTGTATTATTTCTCTCGTGCTTGCTTGTGTCACTTGTATATGTCATTTGATTATCCTAGCCTTTGCGCTGTCTTCTGAAGTGTGGCACTGTCCTACCACTTGAGCTTATTGATTTGATTCATATGTTTGATTTCGATTTTGTTATTGTTGTTTTTGTCTACTATTTTAGAAATCCCTATAATTTATTGTTTCAATAAGTCCTTGGCTAAAATGTGAAGGACTCAGAGTAGGTCATCTCAATATTAATCATATAATAAACAGAATAACTGAAATAGCGCTTATCTTAGAAAACTCAGGGAAAAACTTTCATTTATTTGGATTTTCCCAATCTCATTTGTCTAGCCATATAACAAACAACGATATTTCAATTCCAGGATACTACATCATTCGCAAAGATCCAATGCAATGTAGAGAAACCGGAATCACTTTGTATATTCACCAATCAGTTACATTTAGAAGAATTCAATTCTTAGAACAGCAAGGAGTAGAAACAATTTGGATAGAAATTCAGCTTAAATTTACTAAACCAATATTTGTATGTTTTCTGTATAGAAACCCAGCTGAACACATTGACTAGATAGACTTAATGGTGGGAAAAGCCTATGACAAATCCATTGACATAATGGTATTAGGAGATTTTAATATTGATTTGTTTAAAGTAAGTAACCATTGGAAACTAACATTTGAATTGTTCGGTCTCACGCAACTGATAAATTCACCCACACGAATCACTGATTTCTCCAGCACACTAATTGATCACATTTATGTTACTAATTCAGTAAGTATCATAGAGACTAATGTTCCTGTTTTTGGTTGTAGTGATCATTTTTCCAGTTTGTTTTACTTGGTCAAGAAAGGGAGTTAAAATACCCAAATTAAATCACAAAACTTGTTTTTAGAAATTTTTCAAAATGTGACAGTGAAACCTTTCTCTTTGATCTTTTGAATTCATCGTTAAATAACGTTTATCAGTATACAGATCCCAGTCAGGCTTTAGTCCTATGGTATAACATTTCTTTTATAGTATCTATAATAAGCATGCCCCTCTCCAAATCAAAAGAGTCAGGCATAAGATAAAACCCTTCTTCTTTTTTTTATTTTTATTTTTTATAGTATCTATAATAAGCATGCCCCTCTCCAAATCAAAAGAGTCAGGCATAAGATAAAACCCCCTTGGCTGACAAAAGAAATACAAAATGAAATATATCAAAGAGATTATTTGTTTTAAAATGGTTCCTGTGAAGACTTTAAATAAACAAAGAAACAACCTGACTTCTCTCACACGAGCTGAGAAAAAGAAATATTTTCTTAATCTAATTAATGGAAAGAAAGACAGCAAAACAATATGGAAAGCTATTCATATACTGACAAATAAAAATAATCACTCTGTTTCAAATTCGATTATAGATATTTCTGCTAATGCATTGAACTTTCACTTTTCTACAGTGGCAAATCAAATTATCCAGAATGATAGATCAATCGATAATAAGCTAGAAGAATTACAGAAGTACTGCCAAGGAAAAAAATATCCACTCAGAACTTGACATTAGTGCTATAGATATTCACAGACTGTCAGCGCCAGTAATAACTGAAACTCTCACTTATATCTATAACCTCTGTCTTGATAAAAACTGTTTCCCTAGTGCTCTTAAAGAAGCAAAAATCATACCTTTATACAAATCAGGAAACAATGCTGATCCATCTAATTATAGACCCATTTCGATTCTGTTGGTACTTTCAAAGCCACTAGAACAACACATCAATAAGTGCCTTCTCTCCCATTTATACAAATATGATCTTATACACTCAAACCAATCAGGATTCAGAAATAAAATCACTCTTGCCACATAACTACAAATTTAATCGATAAATGGTATTCCAATAAAAAACACTAAACAACTTTCTGGCGTTCTTTTTTTTGTTTGTTGTTGATTTCGCAGAAGCTTTTGATGTTATTAATCATGACCTCCTCCTTAAGAAACTAGCACACTATAGATTATCACACAGTGCATTGTTACTGATTTCATCCTTTCTTTCAAACAGACAACAAGTATTATCTATCAATACAGAAACCTCTATTTTTCTTCCCAACAAATGTGGTGTCCCCCAAGGTTCAGTCCTTGGCCCTCTATTATTTTCCTCATTCATAAATGATCTACCTTTATTCTTAAAAACACACTGCAAAATGTTTGTTGACAACACAACTTTAGATACAAGCAATTTTAATGCTGATCAGGTTTATACTACTAAGCAAGAAAACATTAACCTTCTTGTTAAATGGACTAAACTTAACCACATGGCTTTGCATCCTGATAAACCTAAATTCATGATGATAACTACTAGGAAAAAACGTCAAAAACTAACTGAAAATTTACCTGTCCTTTATGTTGCTGACGTAAAAGTTGAAGAAGTTGCTAATCTTAAGGTTTTGAGAATAACAATCGACAGTAACCTATCTTGGTCAAAACACATAGAAAGTCTAACCAAAACTATTGCTTCGAGGTTATATCATTTGAAAAAAAAGAAAAAAAAATCCTTTCCATACATGCTAGAAAATTATTCTTTTACTCATACATTCAATCCAATATTGACTATGCTTCCACTCTTTGGGATTCAGCAAGCAATAATTTACTAAAACCGTTGATTAGTATCCACAAAAGAGCCGTAAAACTTACCATTGACAAATTTTCAACATTGACAGATACTTATTACAAACAAAATAATGCATCCTTCCACTTAAGGCTAAACTATTATACAATAAAGGACTGTTCATGCACAAAATCCTTCATGACAACGCTCCATCCTGTCTGACAAATATGTTTAGTTTTAATAATTATTGACACTCACATAAGATAAACCTTCCTTTTACTACTATCTTTTTGTGTAAATGAAGCCTTCCATATTCAGGGGGTGGTTATGGAATCATATCACAGAAATTTTAAACCGGAATCAAATTTTCAAAAATTCAAATCTAACTTACTAATATACGTAATGAATCTCTCAAACTTGGCACTTCTTTATCCTAAAATGTACTGATTATATTCCAGTGTCAGAGATATTTCATGAATATAGAAAATGAAGTTTGCTATAGATTCACCACCCATGTCCCATCTCTGTCGATCTATCTCTCCTCCTTTTTTTAATTTTTCCTTTATGATTTGGTCTTTTCAATGATAGTCTGTCATGTCACACTCAATTAGGTAATGTACATGTTTCATTTATGCCTTTTATTTTCATATGTAATGTGTGTGTGTGTGTGTGTGTGTGTGTGTGTGTGTGTGTGTGTGTGTGTGTGTTGCCTTTGCTTTTTGTCTTTTTTCTTTTTTTCCCTTTTCTTCTTTGCCCTTGAGGGCTGGATGTAAAACAGTAGCTGTGCTTACTCCACTACCCTCGTTGAATAAAAATTCGTTTCGTTTCGTTTCTCGCTCTGTGCGCAGCATGGACTCACCATCACCAACACCCTCTTCCAACAAGCGGACAAGTTCAAGAACACATGGATGCATCCCTCTCCATGGCACATGCTGGACTATGTGATTGTCCGGCAGAGGGACAGAGGTGATGTTTCCATTACACGCTGTATGAGAGGAGCAGCCTGTTGGTCGGACCATCGCCTGGTACGCAGCAAGATGAACATCAGAAATCCAAGCAGCTCTCCAAGAAATTCCTGCATTGACTGATGTTGAAGAGGTATGGAGCACCTTTAGAGATGCTGTGTACACAGCAGCAGCTGACACACTCGGCTTTGTACAGAGGAGCCACAAAGACTGGTTTGACGAGAACGACTCTGGAATCTCCAAGCTCCTGAACACACTGCATATACTGCATCAGGATCACATTTCCGATAAAGACTGCCAGAGGAAGGAGAACCAGTTCTTGCAAACCAAGCAACTCGTACAGAAGAGGCTGTGTGAGATGAAGAACACCTGGTGGGAGAGAAAGTCCGAAGAGCTTCAGTCCGCTGCTGATGCTCATGACATGAAGACCTTCTATGATGGTCCCCGAGCTGTGTATGGGCTGAGAGTCATAGGATCAACCCCTGTCTGAGCCTTGGACCAGACCACCCTCCTGACAGACAAGAAAGACATCCTTGCCTGCTGGCAGAGCACTTCAACACCCTCCTCAACTCGGACTCGTCATTTCTGACGAGGTAATTGCAGCCCTCACACAGCAACCAGTCAGTGACTCACTAGCTGCCCCTCCCACCTAGGCCAAGACCCAGAAGGCCCTGAAGCTGACAACGTCAGGAAAAACACTATTTTGATTTACATGCATAAGAGTGACGTGATGATGAATGTCTTATTGTTGATGTAATTGTTACAACCCAGTGGCTTGTTATCTGCTGAGTTACCGTCGTCATGTCCATGCTGACGTCATTAAACACCAGGTAACGCCGCACAACGCAACATTATTCCTGCCCCATCAGACGTCACTAACGTTTGTCCAGGGGTGGAATATCTCACGAAGACAAACAAGACAGACAGCACTATTCTACAGTTCAATGCGTCAGACTGTGAGACTGACTTGCCAGAGTTCACCACACATCAGGGGGCAGTGTACGGTGTGTGTACAGACTCTACAACTTTCTGTAAAATGCATGTGACAGCTCCACAAGGTATGTTCATCCGTGCTCGAATCCGTCGTCTTTCTTACTGGTGTGATCAAAGTTACTGGAGAACAGGAATAACCGAATTCTTCTTTTATGGGCTGGAATGTAATTACCATACTCCTGAAGATATGATTTTTGAATCAATTCGTAATAAGATGTTTATGATAAACAGCAACAATCCTCAACTTATGATCGATTTGGAGAAAATTACGTCCCACAGTTTTGTCTCAAAGTACCTATCTGAATATTTTGCACATATAATGATACCATATCTAATTACAAAATCTGGTCTATATTTGAATAACATACTGGAGGCTGGTAACAGAAGTGTGATCATGCTGAGTGCTCAACAATCTTTCGAACCAGAACTGTGCACTGAGCATAATAATATGGAGGTGATTTACAGAAAACCAGACATAATGCAGAAAAGCGTTGTTCACGTGTGCATTGAACGTTCAACACCAGCTCATGCCTTTCTCACCTCCTATCTTCAAATGCGGTTTCGTTACTCCTACAACAGACAAGTTCATTACAAGATGATGTTTTGTTTCCTGCATGTGACGGATCAACCCCAACAGCTAGTCAGTGGTGCTTTCAATTGTTCTGTAAATCACTACTCCAAATTCCAACCTCTTCTACACTGCAACCTGAAGCCAGAGTGTGAAGACGGGCGAGATGAAACAGGATCTTGCCCTTTCAGTAGTCCAGACTGCAAAGGTTTGGTGGCTTCACAAACTAAGTGTTACAATCTGACCATACTATCCTCGTATTTCCATATCAACCTGGCGGTTACTGCATGTACAAAGATGGGTGGAAGATTAGCTTCGATAAAATCACGAAAGGAACAAGAAGAGATTTTACATATTCTGAAACATTATAGTTGGTTTTCGACACTTGTTGGTTACTTATCAGGCTGGACGCACCTGCCTTTTGTGTACAGTAAGTTTCGTAAATGGGCTGACAACACCTTGGTTTACAATATGGATCATTTTGAAGCTAAATCATCATATCGCCCTTCAAGGATTGCAAAGTCTCGTGCTCTTTGTCAGATGGAATTCAAATATGCAAAGCGGATTGCAAGCATTTGGAATACAGCTGATGTGGCACTTTGTGAAAAAATAATACATACTGCTGGCCAATATCATCCACAGATTGTCCTGTCACATTTACATTCAAATCAAACAGCTGTTAATAACACACAGCAGATGATATCACAGTGTCCTAATGGTTATGTGACACACACATTTTTGTCACGCCGTGACAATTACCACGTGAATGATATGCCTGACTCTGTTACGGACCAACCTGTAAGGAATACACACCTGAACACTATTTTCCAATGCGAGCATGATATCACAACAGTGCACTATACTTTGCTGTGTAATTTCATAAAGGACTGCAGTGATGATAGCGACGAATCATTTTGTGAGCATCCTTCCTGTATTGAATTCAGGTGCTCAAACAGACAATGTATACTGAACAGCCAGCGTTGTAATGAATATTCAGATTGCCTTGATGATTCTGATGAGATCGACTGTCCCGACAACAGTCATTACCTCAATCAGGTCAGAAACACAAATGGACCACAACGATTTCACATCAGTCTGGATGGGACTGGTTACTTTACTCAGCAGATTATGGACATTGGCGAGTACTGTTTTGACACTCACTACAGATGTGAGACTGAGTGGCTGTACTGTCTCCCTGTCTACACACGATGTAATGGATTTTCTGACTGTGTTCATGGAGAAGATGAACAGGACTGTGAGAAAACGACATGTCCTGGTTTTTATCAATGTGTAGTTTCCAAAATATGTGTGCATGAGAACCATCTGTGTGATGGCTGGAGTCAGTGCCCACAGAGAGATGATGAACTGATGTGCGACATGACGTGTCCTGGTGACTGTTTGTGTCAAGGTCACTCCTTTGTATGCAGTGGTTATTTTCCTGCAGGTCTCTTCCCTAACCTTCGGTACGTTGATGCAACAGGCTCGGGAATGACACTGGCTGACTTCAGACAAAGTGCTTATCTTATTCACCTGGATTTGTCCTCCTGTTCCCTTGTGCGAATTTTAAGCACCAAGCTTTCTAACTTGCTATCCCTTGACCTTGCCAACAATAAATTGAAAAGTCTTGATATGACTGTTCTCCTTGACTTACCAAACTTACGATATCTGCAACTGAAGAATAATCCTCTCAGTCACATGACACAAGTTTCAAAGTATGTTCATTATTCACTGAAAGGAATAGATCTATCAAATACGAGCTTTAACATAATTCAAGATGAAATATCTATATATTTCCCCAGTATAAAATACGTGACGCTATTTTTTTCCGGCATTGAAACCATCAGTTCCACAGGTTTTAAGAATATGCCACTGTTAACAGAATTAGACATGAGAGGAAATCCAGTTAGCAACTTTCCTATGGATTTGTTGGTAGGCTGCAGTCATTTGGGAAAGGTCTATTCATCTGATTACAGATTTTGTTGTGAACATTTCCTTCCAAGTCACTGGGATAAGATTAAATGTTTTGTACCTGACACGGTTTTTCCATCGTGTCAAAACCTGATACCAACTGAACTGCAGAGGGGTTTCTTTTGGTTCCTTTGTGTATTTGGTACTTTAGGTAATTTAGCTTCTCTTGCAGCTTTATATGCTGTTCAAACCCCTTTCAAAGTTCATTTCTTGACGCTCACTGTCAGTTTGCACACTGCTAACATCTGTATGGGAAGTCATGTCAGTACTGTTGTGCTTGCAGACGAAATATTCCGTGAGCAATACATCCACGTAGAAAAGACATGGACCAGCAGCGTTACTTGCAAACTGAGTGGTTTTCTTTCCCTTCTGTCCAGTGAGGTTTCCGTGTTGACTGTGTGGCTAATCACGTTGGACCACTACATAATCCTGTCCTGTCCCAGATATATAACACCTTTCAATGAACTTTCAACACCTGTAATATGCACTGTAACCTGGGTTATTGGAATGACACTGTCATCAATACCTCTCCTGCCCGGACTCTCACATTTGGGTCTCCTTGGCCAGTCAGGTCTGTGTCGTCTGGCTTTATTTGATCACTATGACACTACTTCTGGAATCAGATGGTTCTCTGTTATTGGGGTAATTAACTGTTTACTGTACATGACGATCGTCGTTGCTCACACAATCGTGTGCAAACATACACCAAAATTTAGGTTTGCACTTGAACCCGCTAAAAGATCGCTGTACTCTTCAGTACGTTTGATGGGAAAGATAGTCACCACAAATACCGTATTTTGGCTTTCATTGGGTCTGGTGATGATGATTGCTGCATGTGGTGTTGTGGTATTGGACAAGGTCTATGATGCATTGGTTGTTTTCATGTTGCCGCTGAACTCTTCCCTCAGTCCACTTATCTACATGTGGTCCATTGCAACGGAGCAACGGCAGAAAGCACAGGAAGTAAAGACCCTACAAATGTTAAAAGCACGGCTTGTGTTGTTGAGGAAGGAAGGAAATATTCCTGCTAAAATTTATTGATTTATATAGTAGTTAATCTAAAGACATACTTGGCACTGATGCTTTTTTAAGTGAGTTAAAAGCAACGATGGAATGAAAGAAGCGGTAGAAGGTAGTTTTCTTCTGTAATCTATATATTACCAGGTGTCAGATTTTCAATTTGTTATCTGGGAAGTGTGTACCATACGGCGAGAGCATGTAAAGAAGCAAAGACCAACACTGAGATGTTTTGCTTCAGTGACCTTCTCACTCTGTGTGCATGAACAGGAACAGGCTATGTGTCTGTGGGCTAACGGGCATGGCTAGGACAGGAGGTATAGGAGTGTTCCAGAGGTGGTGGGTTTCCTGGACATTGTCGTGATGTGAATGCATCATCTAGACTGTGAGTTCAAGGCAACAGCAACACAACACAACGATTCTCCATTCCATCTGTAGTTTCTTATCGTCTGTTGGCACGAGACAACAACGCTAGACCTCAGCACGCTCCCAAGTGCACCAGCGACAATCTAAAAAAAAAACAACAAAAAGCACCAGGGCGCACCAGGTAAAGATTCACAACACTTTATTCAGCCACACGACAGCACAAATAATGAACAAGAAAGGCAAGGCCTTCAAGACTTACTTATGATACACACTTAAAGAAGAAGAAAAAAAAACTTTAAAAAAAAAAGTTTGTTGATATGTGTTATCTATTTGTTATTACAATTATATACAGCTTCGCGGGGAAAAAAAGAGAAAAATGGCTTTAATGCATATACGAACCACGGATGTTTGGATAGGGAACGAGTGGTTTTACACACTGCACTAACGTGGGTTCAATGTTAAAGTTCAGAAATTCTTCTTTGAGTTTGTTCTTTTAGTGGAATGAATCGACAGTAGCAATGGAAGTCATAAATCATGTTATTTTGGTATGTCTTGAGCATTTAGAAAAATTTGTTTCAAGTCCGATGTAATTTGTTTCAAGTCCGATGTAAAGGTGACGCTCCCATCACCTCAAAAACACTGCAATATATGTCCGTTTTTGTAGATCTGCAGAGATCCGTGATCTACAAGCTTTGTCTTTCAACTCACTGAGAAACAACACCTTCCATTCAATTTCTTTTTCTGTTCATTCTGCTTAATTCAGTCCCACTTTAAAACATTCATATGCAGTAAACACGTCGATGATTATTTAAGAATTTCTTTAAATATGGCGGTAAAGGAGATGTTGCTATCACGTCAGGCTTTGCAACATGTTTTGTCAAGATCGGCACTGACCAGTGCCGTGTAGACAAGACAGTGAAACAGTTGATTCATATTTTCTTTTCTGTTCATTCTAGTTAATTCAGTGTCCACTTTAGATTATTCATATGTAGTAAACACGTCAATGATGTAGTTATTGCCACTGTATGTGTTCGGTCCAGAATATGTATTTCTTTTAATTGCAAACAAGAAAAACGAGGTCATGGCGTATTCTCACCAGACAATCGGGAAGCTGCAAAGGGGTAACAGCAGTTTTAGCAATGCAGAACGAACATCAACGAAATAAACTGTTAATGATCGGAAATACGGCTAAATTCGGGAGACTTGCAACCTATTATTGGTATGACTGTGAAGATTTTTTCCCTACTATTCTTAAGCCAAATTTTATATTGGCAGACAAAGTATTTCCAGACAAAATGGCATGTAAAGTTTAACACACACACACACACACACACACATACAGAGTCAGAGGGAACTGAACACCCAGTTAAACATAGACTCACTTTGTTTACACAAGTGAGTCAAAAAACGAAACAAACAAAATCTGTATGGTTCCACCTATTTTCTCATTCCCTTTCACACCCACCTCCCTCTATCTACCCACTTCTCTTACCCCTGAACCGAATGTAGGCCATCCATAACTAAATACAACAAACAAAACAACAAAAGCACCCGTCCCAAAACGCCACACCCCACCCCTTCCCCAGGACATATTGTCCCTGGCGACAGTATGTGCAGACCCTCACTTAACATATCGTTGCCCTTCTGCAAAAACTGCAAGGAAGGTCCATACAAAAAATCAACTTCACCGTTGACAACATATGCAGGCAATGATATGTTTGCAGCATATGATGTCACCGGATATCACCTCCATAGTTGTTTTGTTCATGCTGTTGTTATCTTAATTGTGTGTTATTGTTGTTGTTAATGCTTAGTTGTGTGTTATTGTTGTTGTTAATGTTGCTCTTGCTGTTGTGAGCGTGTGTTCGAGTGCGCAAGCGCATATGAGATTGTTGTGTGCTTGTTTGTGTTAGTGTATGCGTGTACGTGTGTTTTGTATGTGTGTGTGTGTTTGAGAGTATGTTCGTGCTTATGTTGAAGGGGCATGTAGTGGGAGAGGTGGGGGTATTTGTGTGCGGGTGTATTTGGCGCGTGTGTGTTTGTGTGTGAGTGAGTGTGTGTGCACGTTTGTGCGTATGTAGGTGTATTTTCGTGACGATACTGGTGAGCATTAATTCCAGAAATACCAAATCTGGATATGACGGTCCATATTAGATACAATATAGTTCTTCACTGAACGAGAAGAAGATCTCTACAAATGAAATCATCATTCAACTGGACATGCTCCTCCCAGTTTAGCCACCTACAGTCTATTAACACTGATGAAATGTTTTCAAAAACATAATCTCTTCACCAACCTCTTGAAACACTCACACATATCCAAGTAAAAATTTAGATATATATATATGAAAAAACATGTTCGTATATTTGACAACCAATTTCTTTCCCCTTTAAAATCTAAATCATATAAAATGTTATCAGATCTACATGGTGTCACGCGTCGATATATCCTGAGTGTGAGACTCCCCAAAGCTGACAACATATTTTTATAAGCCGGCAGGGGCCGTATTCAAGACAAAATTCATTTCACCTTAAATGAAGGCAAGTTTCTTTTGGTAGGGACCAGTGGGTACATTTTATGGTGAAGGTTAAGTTATCTTCCTATTGAAGACACGTGGTGCACTCAGGTAGCTAACTCATCGTCTGTAACTGAAAATCCCAGTGATTCCCTTCTGTGCATGTTCTTTTACTTCTCATAGCACCACAGTTCAGAGCATTGTTGAGAGAGTCAGCAAAACACCCGCTGTCCGCAAAGCACGCCTGGTCAGTTCCCCAACAATAACACTGCTACAAAAGGATCTGCCATATTTACCTCTGCTTCTTGGGCAGTCACTAATGGCAGGTAGTGTGGGTAAATTGCCTTCGGGTTTGTAGACCTGCGGGAAGGCTCTTGTGTTCCTGAATACAGGTTATTGCTTACCCTCGGGCAGTTTGTCTTGCCTCAGGCAGATTACCTGCAGATACACATTTACCCGCAGGCACGATGGTCTCTTGAATATGGCCCCAGGTGTTCACTTCAAAAGTTGTTTAAAAAAAAGAAGAAAGAATAAGAATAAAGAAATAAAGCTACTATTAGTTTCACTGAACCAATCATTCTCTGTGAATGTATAATAGAAAATATAACTTTGTATTAACATTGTATTTGCCAGTTAAACGCAAACATGTCAGCCTTCTTATCATTTTTTCTTAAATCCATCTTCGGGTTCACAGTTTTGTCACAGCATCTGGCAAAATCATCTCAATTGTGATTTTTATTTTTTTTTTTTTTTTTTTTTATTAACCTTGTTATCAAATTGATAAGAAATCATCATGGTGGAGGAAAAACATTTTTTCTTCAGTAAAGAGTTTCTTAAAAATGCATCACTGTCCTCAGACAAATCCATACATGCCGCAGTTTAACACATCTGCCAGACAGATGCCTGATAGCAGCATAGCCCAACATGCTAGTCAGGCCTTGAGCCCATGCATATTACATATTTGTGTACCCATCAGAAACACCTCTGGGCACCTGTAAATTGTAAGAAAATTATGCTAACAACAGTTATAAGGAGAGGCAAAGCCTTCAAGACTCACTTGTGCTTCACGCTTTATCCAGTAAAGAAATCATGAGGAGAGAAAAAAAAGAGATTTAAAAAATCGTTGAAAAGTGCACTGTATCAAATATGATACATAAAATAAGCTTGGGAGAAAAAAATATTTCAAAAAAGACATGCCAGTGGGATGGAACCACACACGTTCAGTTCCAAGCAAGCAGACAAATCCACAAGGCTGACACATCTGACGTCAAATGACTAAATCTAAAACTTAAAGCAATGTTGACGTTTTCGTCTTCCTGAGATGTGATTGTGGTGGACGTAATAACACCGTTTAAATCGTGTTCTTGTGTGTGTGTGTGTGTGTGTGTGTGTGTTTTATCATAACTCGATTATACTTTTATTTCCGTGGTAAAGAACACGTTGCCATTCCCTTCAAGCACATTCCAACACCTGGTAGATCTCTAGATCTGCACAAACAAGTCTACAACAGGCTGAAAGAAATGATTAATTCAATTTGTCTATTATGTTCATTCCAGTTAATTCAGTGTCCACTTAGAATATTTATATGCAGTAAACACGTTGATGATGTAGTTAGTATCACTGCAAGTGTTCTGTCCAGAATTTGTGTTCCTTTCCTTTTGATTGTGAACAAGAAACATGAGGTCATGTCGTCTGTCTTCGAACACAACCTACCTTCTAGTTGGCCAAACACAGTGGAAAGCGGTTTTTAGAATTTTCGGATTTGGGAACACATCTCAACGAAATAAACCGTTACTGATTCGGATGTACAGCTAATTCGGGAAACTTACAACATCTTGCTGGTGTGACTGAAAATTTCTTTTCATACTATGTTTAAGCCAATTTTGGTATTTGCAGAGAAAGTATTTCCAGAGAAAATGGCAATGTTAAGTTTACCACAGACACAAACACACACACACACACACACACACACACACACACAGAGAGAGAGAGAGAGAGAGAGAGAGAGAGAGAGAGACAGACAGACAGACAGACAGAGAGAGAGAGGGAGAGAGAGAGAGACAGACAACCAAACACAAGTGAGTCAAAAATAGAACCACGTTCCTGAAAAGGGAAATGCCGCGATAGTTGTTACCTTTTTTTTTTTTTTTTTGATAAATGTTATCCATTTATCTATTTATTTATTCATGTATTTATCTGTTTATTAATTAATTGATTTTTTTCATTTTTTTTTTTTTTTTCATTTCTGTATTCATTTATCCATTAATTCAATGATGTATCCGTTATGCACCTTTTTGCCTTTTCTGTTTTTCTCTCATGCCTGACTAAGCATGTTGGGTTATGCTGCTTCGAAAATGTGGTGTAGCGCATATGGTTTTGTCCGCACGCAGTAACGCCTCCTTGAGAAACCAAACTGAACTGTGGTCCTATCGTCTTTGCTTTTGGGTTTTTTTGTACAATGTTACGATGCCGGCGTCTCTCGTGTCAGGATCTCATATAGCTCAGTGATGATGGTGCCCTTACAACGTTTTAAGACTTCAGCAGGGATGCCGTCTTTTCCTGGTGCTTTGCCAGGGACAAAGGAGTCCAGAGTCTCAGAGTTCTTCAAAGGGATGTTCTCTGACGAGCTCATCTAACACAGGCAGTGGCGTTAAGGGCGTCTTCGGGAACCACGTTTCCCCAGGCATAAAGCTCAGAGTGGTCCATCTGCTGAGTCCTATCCTGGATGACGTCGCCTGTGGCAGACTTGAGAGGGGCGGTTAATAATTTGTGTTTGAAATAGTTATGGTAGTAGTAGTAGTAGTAGTCGTAGTAGTAGTAGTGGTGGTGGTGGTGGTAGTGGAGGAGGAGGAAGGCAGCAGAGTGGTTAAGACGCCCATGATGATGAATGAATGATTGAATGATATGGATACTTATATAGTGCCTATCCTCGGTCAGAAACCAAGCTCCAAGCGCTTTACAGTCATTTGCACAAAGGCTGCCTACCTGGGTAGAGCCGACTGACGGCTGCCAGTCAGCGCTCATCATTCGTTTCCTGTGCCATCCATTCAGATTGCAGGCAAGCACACATTCACGCTCAGACAGACATGTAACATTTTCAGTGTATGACTGTTTTTCTTTATTTACAGCTTGCATGCTGGGTATGGTCTAGATTCTATAACCCACCAAACACCCACTTGGATTACAGGATCTTTAACGTGCGTACTTGATCTTCTGCTTGCGTATACACACGAAGAGGGTTCAGGCAGTAGCAGGTCTCTACATCTGTTGACCTGGGAGATCGGAAAACTGTTCACCTTTTACCCACCAGGCGCCGTTACTGAGATTCGAACCCGGAACCCTCAGATTAAAAGTCCAACGCTTCACCCACTCGGCTATTGCGCCAATACAGAGAGTTAGAATCCGTGAGGGTGTGGGTTCGAATCCCGCTATTGCCCTTAACTCAAGTTGACTGGAAAATCAAACTGAGCGTCTAGTCCTTCAAATGAGGCGAGGTCCCGTGTGCAGCATGCACTTGGCGCACTGCCAAAGAATCCATGTCAACGAGAGTATTGTCCTCTGGCAAAATTATGTGTTATTCATCCACTCTGATTGGTGTACAAAGAAATGTGCATGCACTCAAGGCCTAAGCACGTTCGGTTATGTTGCTGGTCAGGCATCTGCTTAGCAGATGTGATGTAGCGTATATGGATTTGTCTGAACGCATAACCACCTCCTTGAGAACCGAAACTGAAAACAATAATACGGTGGTGGTGATAGTGGTGGTGGTGGTGGTGGTAAGATTTCTGTGGACATAATTATTGTTAAAAGGCACTTCATTGCATCAACTTTAAATAATGCACGAAACGTTGTAGGTTTTTAGATCTTGCTATCCTCTGGTGTGCAAATCAGCATGATTTTCATCTGTGTGTGAAGTGCGCTTTAAACTAAATAGATTTGTTCTCTCGCGTGGAAACTTTAATAACAGAAGAGACCCATCTGTGTGAAGTGCGCTTTAAACTAAATAGATTTGTTGACTCTCGTGGAAAGTTTAACAACAGAAGAGACCCATCTCGTACGAGAGTGTTTGTGTGTTTGTTCATTCGCGTACGCATTACGTTTTGTGCGCGCGCAATGTTGTATGTCATTTTAATCTGTTTTTGTATTGTCTTCTTGTTCTTTATTTGTGTGGGGGTGATATGAATCCCTCACTTTTTTTTCTTTTTTTTTTTGTGATTAGTTGAGACAAAAATGAATGAGACAAATATACCAGTGAAAAGATTTCCTTCATGCATATTGTGCTGTACTTTTCAATATAATTATGTATATAGACGTCAAGCATAAGAACATTAGGCGTTTTGCTGTTGTTGTTTTGTTGTGAAGGATTGGGGCTTATTAATGATGGCTCGTGATTATTATCATGCTCGTGATATTTTCTTTTATTTGTTTGTGAAGGAGTGTCACGGCTTGATTTATATATACGTCACTGCCTTCCCTCAGATGTTTTGTTATGATGATGATGATGATGATATGACGCCTATCTTGGGTCATAGACCAGACTCTTAGCGCTTTACAAACACGGAGTCAGTTGCACAGCAGGATGCCTACCAGGGTAGAACTGACTGACATGGCTGCCACTGGGTGCTCATCATTCGTTTCCGGTGTCATTCAGTCAGGTTTCAGTAACGCTCACACGCGCGCTCACTTAGACATGTAACGTTTTTACGTGTATGACCGTTTTGTTTATTTACGCCACCACGGAGGCATCCATACTCCGTTTCCGGGGGTGTGAATGCTGGGTATGTTCTTGTTTCCATAACCCATGGAACGCTGACATGGACTACAGGATTTTAATGTGCGTATTTGATCTTCTGCGTGCACACACACAGGCAGGGGTTCAGGCACAAAGTTGACTGTACATACGTTGACTTGGAAGACGGGGAAAATCTCCACCCTGAACCCACCAGGTGCGACGGAGATCGAACTCAGGAAACTCGGGCGAGAATCATTATGGTGTGGACTGCAGTCACGCTCATCTGGTTTCACGTTACCCTGACCATGACCCTTGACCCTGACCTTGACCCTGACGATAACTGTAACGCACTGACTCTGGGATGATGCATCTGTCTCTTGTCTGAGAGTCAACTCAACATGCGGGGACATTGCCGGACATGTTCATCTACTACCACGACAACAACTTTGATAATCGGAGAACAAACAAGGCGAGTAGTCAGGTGTCGTGTCAGCAGTGCCACTATGGTACAGGAGATATTCTCTCTGTCTCTGTCTCTGTTTCTCTTGTCTTTTTTTTCTTTTCTTTTTTTTCCAATTTAGAAATCGTGGAAATGTAAGATTATTCTTGCCCATTCTGTACCAATGTCCCTGAAACAGAATCATTTCCTGCTTGAATGTCCAAAATACAGTGAACCCAGGAATGACTTAATTCCCTATAAATAACACACATATCAGCCTTTGTTTAAATTTGCATTACTGATGGTTGCCGTAAACAAACCAGTAGTGATGAATGTTGTGAACTTCGTTCATGAAGCTCTTGCCATAAGGAAGCAGAGTTTAAATTTGTGATTCATTATGTTTGTGCACTCAATTTGTAAAGGGCAAATGCCTACACAATTAAACCATTTGTGTCTTCTGTCTCTCTTTCTCTCTCTCTATTGCTCTCATTCTCTGTCTCTTTCTCCGTCCCCCCCCCCCTCCCCCTCTCTCTCCTCTCTTCGCTCTTTGTTGTTGTTTTTTCTACTCCTGATGTATTCTTGAAGAAGAAAAAAGTAAATAGATCATCGATTAGCGGGCACATTGGATGTAGGAAGAAAATGTTGTTTTCCTGTTTTTCACGAACAAACTGTGTTGTTTCTGGTTAGAGTTCAGTGCCTCTCTCTCTCTCCCTCCCTCTCTCTCACTGTTTTCTAATTCCTGATGAACTCGTTGGGAAGAAAAAGCTAAATGAGCTCATTGGGTGTAAGATGTGGGGATTTTTTGGTTGTTTTTATGTTGTTGCTTGGTTGGTTAGTTATTTTTTGGTGTTTTTTGTTGTTGTTGTCGTTGTTGTTGCTGCTGCTGTTTTTTTGTTTGTTTGTTGTTTTTTGGTTTTTTTTTTCACGAACAAACTGTATGAACAGATTTTTTTTTTTTTTTTTTTTTTTTTGGTTGTTGTTGTCGCTGTTTGAGTTCGAGACGTGTATGGACAGGTTTTTTTGTTTGTTTGTTTGTTTTTTTGTCGTTTGAGTTCGAGACGTGTCTCTGGATGAGACTGTGTTCGCTGTTCCCGGAGTCACATTGTCAGGTCTTGACGACCTGGAGTGGCAGGCAGTAAATAATAAAATTAAAGGCTGGCTCCCACCAACGATCACACCAACAAAATAAACACTTGTGACGAAGAACTTTCACCACATTCGCCAGCTACAGACACAAAATAACATAATATAACACTAAATAGCAATTTAACCTTTTATTTCCCTTCATACAACACGTGCACAGCCCACTTAATCACACACTCAACACTCAGCCTTCTCGTTCGCTTCCGACGTAATGGTAACTTCAGCACACTCCACACTGAACCCACAATCTTTCCACGCAATCCTGCGAGCAACAATCTCAATGCCTGGTCGATAACCTCTCGACCACCACATACATAGGTCACCAATCAAAGAACATTCACAATCCAGCGTGCAAATGTTATAGTACAACAAGAGCAAAAGACATTCTTTGGGTCTCTTATGATCGGTACGAATCACCACCTGGAGTTCCCGACAACCTCAAGGCACGTTCAGGCCTAGTTATTTAACACAGTACTTACGAAGAACTCTCTGACGTCATGAACTCCTCAACCGCATTAGAACACAGCACGATGCCTACGACTCAGCAAAGCGTCCACGATGAGCCACCGAAGCAGTCACCAAAAGGCCTCTAGGTGCACACCTAGTAAATAACTAGAACGCTACGCCGAAGACACTGACCATCCACCAAAAATTCTTAATGAGGAATTCCTCACTGTGCACTACACCACACACGCTGGAATCTCACGTCTCTGTTATGACTTGACACACGCACTACACAAACGATGCCTCCACATCTTCAGCAGCAACAAATCGACGCATCGCGCTGATGGCCACCACCTTTTCCCTCCTCTAGTCGAAGAGCACGCTCGCGCTGGGACACTTCACCACGAGCGTTCCGGGCTCCCGCCTCGTCGACCTCAGGTGACGTCCGAAGTCCGCCTCCTCCGGTAACCGCAGCTCCCCCACACGTGGATAACCAACGTTCCGCTCTCCCTCTGTCTGAGAACCTACACTCAGCTTCCCCTACCACACGTCGGACCACTCACACAGGGAGAATGTACAGGGGTGGGATAGATCTAAACGGTAAAACAAAATATGATTAGGCAAATCCAGCCAGAAGAAAAGGTTATGGGGCTATGTACAGGAACGGAGATGCACAATGGGAATTTCACGTATCCAACGTCCTCCGACGCCAGCTGGCCACGCTTTCCCAGGACGACGAACACAAAAGGGAACTGGCTCACACCCCGTACTTCACAGTCACTGGTGACAAAGGAATAACACCGTTCTTCGCCGCACAGCAACGTTGTACTAGTAACGCAAGATGTAGCTCACCCACAGCAATGCGTAGTACCCCAGTCCCAAAACAAACAACACAATCCTTCGGCACACTTCTAACAAGTGCTTCAGGCACAAGGAAAACAAGGAATAGTCCATCACCTCTGGACTGAAGTCCCTAGCACACAGTACCACCATGCACTAAGTCACATCCTAAACACATGGAGCAAAATACGCCTGCCTTCCGCAGGGAGCACATGCATAGGTATTCTCTCTTAACTCCTCCCCACGTAGAACTCTAAGATACTGTCCCAGACAACGAAAACCTATTCTGATTGGTTAAAATATACTACAGCTGATTGGTTAAAATATACTACAGCTGATTGGTTAAAATATACTACAGCTGATTGGTTATACACAAGTCTATTTACAGATCTAGACTCTTGCACTCACTGCCTAACTTGGCAACAACCACACCAGCATTTGGCGCTTAGCGCTGTCTCAGTCCTGACACACATCTCACGGGACATCTTTCATCCAATGACCCGTCGTGATGCGACCCTGTGGTAGAGCTTTAACACCAGCATCAATTATTTGCATCTGTTTCTTCTTCCATTTCTTCTGCTTCTTGTTGTTGTTCTTCTTCTTGCACTTCTTCGTTCATTCGTTCGTTCGTTGGCTGTAACTCCCACTGTTCACTTCCTGTGACGAGGGTCAAGACAGCATAGATATGTTTTGTTTCCTCTCTGAATTTATTGCCACTCAGCAGACACAGGTAAAAGTTAGACGTGCCTGAGGTTATCTGACAGCTGTGACAGCAACTTGTCAAAAAATGAGCGCTTTTTGATTTTACAGTTTCGTGCAGACACAGGTCAAACGGGTGGGTGGTCCAGGGGACGGAACTCTTCAGTGATACCAGCAGCGTGAATCCCAATAATAATTATTTGTTACCTTCACGTGGAGAGCGCCGTAGCTGACCGCAATTGGCTGTGTCCGACTGAAGTGTGTTGCTGTGTCAAGCTGATGGCAACTGGTTTTCAGCAACTGGCTGTGTCTGACTCAAGTGTGTTGCTGTGTCAAGCTGATGGCAACTGGTTGTCAGTAACTGGCTGTGTCTGACTGAAGTGTGTTGCTGTGTCAGGCTGATGGCAACCAGTTGTCAGGAACTGGCTGTGTCTGACTGAAGTGTGTTGCTGTGCCAAGCTGATGGCAACTGGTTTTCAGCAACTGGCTGTGTCTGACTGAAGTGTGTTGCTGTGTCAGGCTGATGGCAACCGGTTGTCAGTAACTGGCTGTGTCTGACTGAAGTGTGTTGCTGTGTCAGGCTGATGGCAACTGGTTGTCAGCAACTGGCTGGGCTCAGCGAGAACGCTGCCTAAACACAACTGGCCGGCCTCTGTTGACAACCTATGTGCTACGTGTGAGCAAAACATTAACGTAGAATGCAAAAAATAAATAATTCAACAACATAAACAAATACAAAAAATACAATTAAAACATATTACAGTGTCAAGCAGAAGAAGAAAAACCCAATCCATTATATATGCATGCCTGCACTACTCCTGCTCTTGTTTACAGACTGTATGAGGAGTGGACAGAGAGGCAGATGGACAGAGATACCAGCTTAAAAAGAAGTGACCGAGGACTGAACGTGAACGCGATCTACAAGTTGACTGACATCCCCCCAAAGGTATCGTCTGCACAAGTTAGTTAATGACTGCAAGAAAAGTCCAGGTGCAGAAAGAGTGTTCTTACTGAGCGGGAAGAGGAGGAGCTTGTTCAGAAGTGGAGCGGTGGCTCAGTGGTAAAGCGTCCGACTAGGAAGCCAGTGTCCACGGGTTCGAGTCCCATGTACTGACCGGGATTTTTGCTCCCTCTCTCCACCAGACTTTTAGGAGTGGTATCGGTGCTAGTCTTTCGGATGAGACGATGCTGGAACCGAGGTCCCGTGTGCAGCATGAGGTACTGTTTTAAGCACACGTCAAAGAAATCAAAGGACAAAAAGGATGTCCTTGACAAAATTATGTAGAAAAATCTTCGTTGACAAGTAACACGAATACATTTTCTGACAGAAAAACAACAACATCAAAAACAAAAATGAAATTAAAAAAAACAACAACAAAGAGTGGTGCTACAATGTGGTGACGTGCTCTCCCCAGCGGGGAAAGCAACCTGCATTTCACACAGAGAAATCTGTTGTGACAAAAATGAATACAATACAATGCAATAATCTCACCTTATTGCGCAATCAGCTGTCTGGGTTCACACGGAAGGACCTCTCGTCACCTGTCTTCCATGTAGCAGAGACGAATGACATACATCAATCACGTTTTCAGATTTGGTTATCAGCTTCAAATAGAATAGTTCCGATTTCTGCGAACCTATACGTTGCATATTTTGCAATATTTTCTCCAAAAACGATCAGGGGAAGATCTGATTGCACTGGCTGTTTGTGCTGCACCCTTGGGGGCTAGTTAGCCTTTGGGAACTATTCAACATATTCAACACTGACAGTCCTAAAGCCCTCTTGGCCATGTAGAACAGAATAAAATAAAATATGTCTTTATTACCAAGTGAACCGGGGGGTCACAAGGAATATTGGGGGGGGGGGGGGGGGGAGAATACTACAGAAAAGGTACAAACATAAATCGAAAATCATACACAAACACAGATACAGCAGAATTTAGGACACATACATGTGCATGTGAGTGGGGGTATAACTAGGGCAAGACAATGTTCACAACAAAATTCTAGCCCAGATAGCCAGGACAGCAATTGCCTGGTCTACTGACCTGACCATCTATCATGCTGTGTTACAATTTTCATCCACCAAGGGAAAATTGATGAACTTCTCCATTCATATTGAACCATATGTTGTGATTTACAGTTTCAAGGGTGGCAGACTGAATGCTGGTCTTTTCCTGCACTTCACCCTCGCCCAGAAAACACAAGCTGATGTTTAACGGAACATAAGCAAATGAAACAAGACACCAGTGTTTTATGTAATCGGGAGAGGGGACAATATCCAAGCCTTCACCCCACATTTGTCAAACGTTTTGATTGATGCTGGAGTTATTTTATTTCTTTTACCATCCCTCTCTCTCTTTTACACACACACACACACACACACACACACACACACACATATATATATATATATATATATATATATATATATATATAGGGAGAGAGAGAAAGTGAGAGAGAGAGAGAGAGAGAGAGAGAGAGAGAAGGGCTAAGCATTCTTTGTAAATGACATTTGATGCTTAAACCCCACAGACTGTAAAACCACTGGAATAGTTCATATGAATTGCCATTAGTTTCACCTACAATGAAATGCCACCAATAAAGTTTGAATGTGATTCCATCCATTTCAAAAGTTTTGCTTCACTGGATTTCCTCCGCTTTTCCATGAAGGTATTAAACGTGTACAAGAAAGGGTTAACAGCAGCATTCAGAGGTAAAACAAATATTGCTAAAGCAACATTCATTTCTCCAGGAATGGGAACACCAGCAGACGCCAAAATTCCACACAGCCCAATGGGAAACCAACACATGAAATCTGTGACTGCAATAGTGACCAACCTCCGAGCTATGGTCATGTCCTGTGACACTTGTGTAGTGTTAGTTTTCAATGAATTTTTCTGTATCGACCAGTAGATGAATGCTTGACCACAAGAAATCAGCAAGAACAAAAGAAAATTAAGGATGATCAATATAGCAAATGAATAAATCCTTCCTTTGAACTCTTGCCTGGTCACGGGCAATGGAATGCAGATACCTGTCTGGCTGTAAAACTCCCAGTGCGATGTCATCGGGAGTAAAGGTAACGTGGCTAGAAACAAGCCCAGGAACCAAATCAGTGAGCACGCCACGACTGCTGATGTTCTTTCAAAACGCAAGGTGCTGAACGGAAAACGGAGAACAATGAAACGATCCAGTGTGATAAGCCAGATGATGAGAGCTGACACTTCACTGGACAACAGAGACAAAAATCCAGCCACCTTACAGGTTACACTGTTTTTCCATATGTCGTCATAATGGAGATATTTGTCACGATACTGTTCATCAGCCACTCCTATAATAGAACCATAGACGCCCATCAGAAAGTCTGCCAGTGTCAGGTTGATGACAAACACATCAAATCCCCTTGCTGAAGTCAGTTTATTCAAACACAGACGAACTGAAAAGCAGAGGACATTACCAATAACCGACAGACTGCTTATCAACCATACAAATACACGATATATCCATGATTGTAATAGATCTTCACATGAGGAAATCTCATCTTTTTGTGTATAGCATTGTGAATCCAGAAAGTGACTGGGTAATATCTGACTACAACAAAGTTTATAGTTTTCTGTTGAAGCGATATGCAGGTGGGACAAATATTTGAAAATGTCATCTGGAAACGTTATCACTGGACTACCATCCATGTATAAATCAGTTAGATATGGTGTGAACTGAAACCCTTCAGGACTGATAGTATGGATGGAAGTAAAGGACAAATTCAGTTTTTGTAAGCGAGAAAATGGAGTCAATGCTTTAGAGCTGAAGACTGACAACATGGTCTGTGACAGATCAATCACTGACAGTTTACTCTGCTGTAAAGTGGATTCATCAATTGAATAGAGTGAAGTTATGGGATTGTTGGATAGGGACAGTGCCTGTAGATTTTCTAAACCAATAAAGGATGTCATGTTGACATGCCACATTTTGTTCCCACTGAGGTCCAGAATCCTCAAGTTTACCAGCTTCAGACTGAGCAAGTGAGTCACAGAGCACTGGGCAAGAATCAAGTGAATGAGATAGGTGTTATTACTGACATCACCTAATGTCATACCTGTACCTGTGGCATCCAGGTAGCGGACCTGAGGGAAGCCTGCTACAAAGAAAGGCTGGAGACACAGCAATGTGTAACCTTGACATAAACAGCCCACAGGACAAGTCACGCCACACAATAATTCATCATCATGCATTGGGCAGTGAGACCAGCCATCACAGAGATGATCACTATGGAGGCATTGTTTTGAAAATCTGCATCGGAAAAATCCCGGACACTTCATTTCGTCACATCTCTCTTCATCCTGACGGCTGATGCAGTCATACATTCCATTGCAACGTGTATATACAGGCATGCAGTCATTCAGCTGACCAGGGCAACGGTAGTGACTGTCAGGACAGGTGTCATTGGAATGCATTGGAGTTAAGGTGAAATACATGATCCCATCAAAGCTGACAAGAGCAGGGGATGGTATAAATGGCCAAATTCTTATGGGTAGTTCTTTGAACACAGGACAATTAGTTTCATCTGATCTGTCTATACAATGGGATAGATGATCACATTGATTGTCATAAGATAGACACTGACCATTATTACACGTGAATGTTCGAAAACAAAGAGGGGGCTTGCAGAAAGACTCATCACTCTTATCCTGACAATCATCTATGAAGTCACACACCAAGGTGTATGACAATATCGTGGACTTATCGTCACATGTGAATGTGGGCACTGATGCAGTGTGATGATCTCTGGAATCAAACAAACTGGTGTGTGACGATGGGTCAGAAAAAATACACGATGCATGTCCTTTCTTACACATTCCATACTGGTTGGAACTACATAAGAACAAAGAGTGTGTCACGTGACCTTCCTCACACACTGTTGTATGTTGCTGTCCCTTGGACGAAATAAAGCGTGTGCTGGTGAAGGAAATTTTGTTTTCATGATTGTAGCTCTCATTTTTGCCTGTCTTAAATTCACAAATTGCCGCAAGAAATGACTGCCAATAACACTGGCTGAACCGCAGTCCAGAATCTTCATGCCTAGTTTTGACACAGAACTCCCTTTCAACAACATACGCACCTGTGTATGCCATATGATGAATGATTGTTCTGTCTCTACTGAGAAGACTATGCCGATACATATAAGGTGATGACTCATGATTTGAATATAAACCAGTAAGAATTGATGAAATCCGTGATGGATGCATGTGCGCTTTGCTTCGTAGTGTGCTATACAAGTTGTACAAGCACTTTGGTAAACTTAATATTCCTCCTATTGAGATGCAGTAAGCATCAGCCATATCATTAGCATTACTTTCCTTGCTATTAAACCCTGGAGGAATATCCACAACTTCGTAGCAACGATTACAAAGCGCTATCATCCCATGGCAGTCAGCACTGCTGAAGGGACAGTGTTCATTTTCATCCCGTCCATCTTCACATTCGATCTTTAGGTTACAATCCATGTGGCGTTGAAAACTGGGGTAATGCTCTACAGAACAGTTCCATAAACCATCAGTTAACTTTTGGGGCAAACCACTTGTATTAAAAAAGGAAAAGAAAAGCTGAAACCAACATTTCCAATGATCATATCTGCCAACTTGAACACTGAACTCTGATATCATGTACATGTGAGCACGATAATACTTAACATTAAATCTTTCCCAAATCCTCTTTTTGCAGGGTTTCAACCTCATGACGGAACTATCAAACTGGTCGTCAGGACCACACACCCACATGGCTGGTGCCTCCAACCCATGGTCTGTGAAACTGATCATGACTGCATGCCTTGGTGGTACAGACACACTTCTCCACAAGAACGAGGAACCATCACTGCTGACGTTTCTCCTCATTGTGACGTAGCCAGCGGACTGTGACGTCATGACGACAACGAGATCTTCAGATTCTATGACTGATCGAGTTTGCCAATAACGTAGGAAAGGTGATTCAAATTATCAATATGTGAAATACTAGAAGTTCTGTTGGAGTACATACCCAGCCAAAATACCAGTTGATCAAAAGGATCAATCAAATTATTCCTCAAGAACACACACACACACACACACACACACACACACACACATACGTATGGATATATATATATATATATATATATATATCCATACGTATGTGTGTGTGTGTGTGTGTGTGTGTGTGTGTGTGTGTGTGTGTGTGTGTGTTATTGTCTCATGGTAACGTGTTGGAATTATCTGGAAATCATTTCCTTTCATCTAAAAATGGGCTCACATTGCATTGTTATCTCGCTTTAATGTATGTGTAGAATGATAGGGTGAGTGTGGATTATCTTTCATGATGGCCAAACATGCACAGATCACACATCACAAGCACGAAGAATTAAGACTCTAAATAAAGGAAGCTATGACAAATAAAGCTGGTTAGGATTCTACCTAAAGTTAAATCAGTGTTAAAGTTGTTATTAGATAGAAAAGAGAAAGAGAGAGAGAGCTTCCAGGCTAGACTTTTCCATTCTTTCATCATAAATCTCGTTCCAGGTTTGTGTAGCTGGCTGACTCTCCCCGGCAGCACTCGAGCCAGCTGCCCGTCTCCCTGGCTGGCTGGCAGCTCGCTCTGACACCACAAGTCAGAAACGTTTCATCACGGTGACGTCAGCAGACCCTCAGCAGCCAGGTTGGGGGTGGGGGTGGGGGGCGTTCCGTCCGTTCGGTCCTGTTGTTCAGTGCGGGCTGTCCACTGCCATCAGCGTTCAGCCCTCGTCAGCAGGCCTCCAGCAGCCACGTGTCACTCCTGCCAACTCGCTCCCAACAGGTTCTGCTTCCCTCAATGCAGGGAGGTCCTCTGTATATGATTGTTTCTCTCGCCACGTTCTCAAAGAGCCTGACTACGAGAAAGTTATACTAAAAAAAAAATTAGAATAAGATTACACACTCAAATATATCCACAGAAATCACACATGAAAATATAAGGAAGAGCATAAGAACTACTGACAACTAAACGTTGAATTGCTTATTATAATAGCTGAATGGAAATAATACTCCCACATAGTAACTGCAGCTTCTGTACCTGTGCATCCCCCTACCCCTTGCAAATAAAGTTTCGTCCCCTAACTTCTGATTAAAAAAAAAAAGACATGCTAGCTCCTAAACACAGACAAGAACTGCAAATCAACAAAAGCACACAAATCAGTTTCAGTATCGTATGCAGTCTTTCATGAATCTTTTGAACCCACTTTCACTTGGCAGTGTCCACTGACCAGATCAAGGGCAGAGACGAGCATGGACCTTTCAGGGCATCCATGTGGGATACGGGGTCATTCTTGACGTTCAGTTTCTGACAGTCAGTGCAGAACTGCAGTGAGCTGTCCTTTCTTTGTTGGAATCACCATGGTGTTCGAACTGCTGGAACATCATCCCCTATCCCGAACCTGCACCAAGCAAGTTCTGCTTCGTTCATGTCTTGCTCACCACTAGCACAGACAGTCTGCCTTTATGCAGAAATATCTCTCAGTGATTATATTGACCCTGGTCAAGACCCTTAACTCCTTCCTCTGGGAACAAAAAACACGCCAAGACAAGGTCCACCATCAGGTTCCGACACAGCCACCACCTTGCTGACATCACTTCCTGTATTGCGAAGAACGTCCTCACAAGTTCCTCAAGTTGTCTGTCCACGCAGCACCTGGCTTATCGCAGAAAAGTTGGCAACATGAACAGATATTTCAAGTCTATAGTCCATCACTACTACTGCTACTGTTAGTTGTTGGACTGTTGAATTTTATTCATCTATTTGTTTAAGTATTTATTCATTAACCTAATAATGTTTCCAATTATTTTTGTGTGTGTTATTTTTCCTCAAGGCCTGACTAAGCGCGTTGGGTTATGCTGCTGGTCAGGCATCTGCTTAGCAGATGTAGTGTAACGTATATGGATTTGTCCGAACGCAATGACGCCTCCTTGAGTAACTGAACTGAACTGAGTAATTGATTTCCTTTTAGTGTCTCATTATCTCCACAATGAGCAGAGACAATGATCTCTGTCCATGCAGGCATCCTCATTCCTCTGAAGCGTCACCCTAGAGAGTACGTGTGACCTACCCAACATCAAGAACACAATGGAAATGTAGGAGAAAGTCATAGCCCCGGATGAGCAATGCCTTCATGGATGCCACAAGAAACGTGTGTTGGACAGCTGGCCCATCACCCATCCACACCTATAACATGGCTTGTTCCTTGGCATCCACATGCTGTCTGTGGGTGACTGTAAAGTGAAGACAAGAAGCTCTGTAGGGCTCACCACTCATTTCCATGAATCGTTTCCAATAAGCCAGGATGCATCACAGAGACAGAGGTCCCAGTATCCACCACAGCTTTTGTCTGCTGACCACCAGTCTGTATGCAGTCCCTCGATCATTTATTTTGTCTCTGGAACAGTTGCGTCTTACATCTACCTGGGCTGGAACGTGGTTTTACTGGCTTTTATGCATTTCCCTAAATCGGATTATCTTTTGGGACAGTCCCTGATTAGGTGCATCAATGTGTTCAGCAATTGCAAAGTTTTTGCCAACGTAGTACTGGTTTATGTTCTTATCTGCAGTGAACACCACAAAAAGGTCTGCCTCACTTTGAAGTCTCCTTCTTTCTCTTCTGTTTTGGAAAGATTCCCATTGAAAGTGTACGAGGGTAGGTCAAAAGGTTCACAGCCTCACCAAGAAGGCTTGGCTGGCTGGAGAAGCATGACTTTCCCTACTTTTCAATATAGTCTCCCATGGGTGGAAAGCACTTTGTCCAGCAGCGTTCAAGCATTGCTATCTTTGTATGGGAGATGGTTGCATCTTGCACCTCCAAAAATGCCGCAACGGCATAAATGACGTCATCATCACTCCCAGAACTGCGCCCAGGGAGATGGACTAGTGAATAAGGGAGTAGAAGGGGGGGAGGGGGGCCTGGGGGGTTGGGGCAGGGGGCATGGGAGGCAAAAGTTGAAAACTACAGTTGGCAGCCTCAGCCACTGCTACTTGTGCAGTGTGAACAGAATCATCGTCCTGCAGCAAAAGAACCCATGCTCGGAGCTTTACTTGGCGTTTTTCTTTAATGGCTTCTTTCAGCCGGCAGTAGTCTCCAGCAGTCTTCTGTGATGGTGTGACCCTTTTGCAGGGAGTCAAGCATTATGATTCCCTTGCAATCCCAGATACCATCTGTTTAATTTCTTGGGAGAGGGAGAACGAAGGTGCTTCCATTGCTTTCTTTGCTTTTTTTTTAATCAGGCTCATAGTGGCGAATACACGTTTCATCTTGGGTGACCATTCAAAAGAAATTAGTGGGTCCACCTGGAAACGAGCCAGAAGATCCCTTAAGTTGTGCTCATGTTTTACAGTTAGTGCCAATGCTTTTAGGTCAGGCTGAGAACATTTGATTTACTCTCGAAGTGTGGCAGCCTCCTCCATCGAAGAAGACCTGTCTTGAAGAATGCTTCACTCTATGACGGGTTTCTGGAGACAGTAAACGAAGGCACTGGTTGCGAGCTGATCACAGATGTCTGTGGAGGCACTGGGGTAAGCCTTCCTGCATGACCATGTTAGTAATTTATGCAAACTGCAAACTTCCAAGTGAGAAAAATCCGTACCATTCGACCATATCTGACTGTTGAAGCAACCTTTCAGCTTGTCTGTTCCTTGATTCTCAGTCGCATTGACTACTGCAATTAACTACTCACTGGTTTGCCCTCTGATCTGATATCACACCTTCAGATGATCTTGAACGATGCTGCAAAAGTTGTTCTAAAAAGTAAAAAGAAAAAAAGATCATGTTGACCCTCTCTTGTGTCAATTTCAATAGTTGCCCATCCAGTACAGAATTTAGTATAAAATTTACATATTGGCTATTGCCATTTCGAAGGTTCCCTCCCATCTTACTTATCTTCTGTCCTTCATATTTACACTCCATCCCGTTCTCTCTGGTCTAATGGAGAAAAGCTCCTTCGAGTCCCCAAAGTATCTTCAAAGACTTTCGGTCAAAGGGCTTTTCAGCATCAAGCACCTTCTGTTTCTATTTCTCTTCCTCTGGATCTCCGGCTCTCACCAACTCTGTCCTGTTTCACAAGAAAACTGAAAACCCACCTGTTCAAAATGACCTTTTGATGCAACGAAGCATAGTTCTTTGTCTCCTCCCAGCCTCTACACTCCCCTTGTGTCCCCTCCTGCATTTTAGTATTCCTGAGGCGTGTTTGCTTGTGGGTTGGTATTGCTGTGTATGTATGCATGTGCATATATATATATATATATATATATATGTGTGTGTGTGTGTGTGTGTGTGTGTGTGTGTGTGTGTGTGTGTGTGTGTGTGTGTGTAACCAAGTGCTCTGCTTGCTTCAAAAACTCCTTCACGCACAAGCTGTATAACAGACGACGTCAGTTTTCGCAACTACCCTGCGGGACTTCAACGGGATGTGCTTGTCTATTCACTTGTGTTGACATGTGCTTAATGACATCAGTTTACTTGTGTCTGTTCAGGCACTGTCTTCTTTTTTTCTTCTAGGTGATCCACACGACTGGCATCCAGGGCTCCACTGAGTGAGTGAGTGAGTGAGAAATATTTTACAGCCAGGATGGTGACACTGCAGCAAGAACAATCATGATGCTGATACTCATGTTGTTTTATTTGTTTAATTCTTACTGAGCTGAAACAGTGCTATTATGTTATTTTTCATATACTTCCTGTTCATGTTTTAATTTTGTTTTCATTTAAGATATTTCTGCATAATTCATGTTTTATGGGTTTTTTTTATCTTTCTTCTTGCTTAACCTGTGATCTAGCTTGTAACTTGGTTTTAGCAATGCAAAGCATGTCTATGAACATGCTACAATAATTCATGTTATAATCTATGCTATTATACATGTATGCTACTCCACATGTATACATATCTGACAGTGTTGATACATAGATTGATGGGCACACAAATGAATGCTTCCCCACTTCATAGTGTATTTACCTAATTGGGACCCCTTCTCTATATGTGACCCTCCATCACGGAATGAGCTGCTTTGCACCTGACCAACTTTCCCGCTAGTGGCGATTTTAGACGGGTGGGGGTCAGGTTGTCGATTTTCAGATTTTGACTTCATAGTAAACTTTAGGCTTTCTTTTATCTCATATTGAAGTATCTAGGCATAATTGTGTCTTCTTTTGCCTTAAATGTGTGCTTAAAATGCCTAACCCGTCATTCTGATCGCCTATGACTTCGCGAAATCAATCACCTTTGACAAGCTTGCCCTCCCTCATCTCTTGGAATAAACCGGTGGAATCATACATCATTTTAAAGGTCACGTCCGTCTCTTTCAATCTATGTCCTTATCATTGGTTGATTTTTGAACTACGAGCGAATCGTCGCTTTCAAAATAAGGATACACTACGTAAACAATGCGTCACTATGAAGGAAAATCCCCTCTGTCACTGGCCGAGAGATGCCACGTGACGAAACCAGCCATTCAGCACGCTAGCTCAGATAAACATGGTCGCAGGTTTTGGAAGCACGCTTTTCAAGAGTGACTTGACGATTTCCTGACAAGATACACTTGCGTTGCACACATTCAGTGAAGAAGACGACATTTGTGAGTTTCTAACCCAGTACTTCATTGATGGAACTGACCATTCCAACTAGGCTGATGGTCATGAAATCGATCTCAGTGAACACGAAGGCGACGCTGATTTCGAAAGCAGACGACGCAGTATTGTCGTTCAGCTTTCATCATCAATAATATTAATTTTGATGTAGATGACGAATCAACATTCGCACTAGATACAGAAAGATTGGAAGCCTTCGCCTGTAATTGCCGAAATCACATGCACCAGGTGCCATCGGTGTTGTGACTGACATGGAAACAAGTGAAACTGACTTGCTGCACTGAAGTGATACAACTGTGTTTCTCACAGCTCACACAAGGAATATGCAAGCAAAGTAACTGGGGGACTGGATATAGCTGAAGTGTCTGAAGGTAAGCATTCTTATTTTACCCACATTGACAAATACTGAAATGTAATGATGATATAATCAATTGATAATAATTTATTTAAGAATGATTGACTCAAGACTGATTTATTGTCTTACATTGGAACAGAAATTCACTGTTTGACATGTGGAATAAAAATGATTAAAAGAATAAAGTGAATCTGAGGAAATTAACAGAATGTAAATTAAAAGATCACACACACACACACACACACACACACACACACACACACACACACACACACACACACAATGTGTGACACAGTGTGTATACATGTCACTCACACACACACACACACACACACACACACACACACACACACACACACACACACACAATGTGTGTCACACAGTGAGTCACATACTCACACAATATCACACACACACACACACACACACACACACACACACACACACACACACACACACACACACACACACACACACACTGTCCCTTCACAGTTTAACCATTATATGTAACTGAGCAAGGGGAGGTAGAGGGACATGACATTATGAACAGTTTTCAGTTTCACAGAATTTGCTTCAATGGATATTTTATGTGAATGTGTTTCAGGTTGGTGTGTGTGTGTGCGTGTGTGTGTGTGTGTGTGTGTGTGTGTGTGTGTGTGTGTGTGTGTGTGTGTGTGTGTGTGTGCCTGTGTTGTTTTGAGGTAAATAAATATAGAGTTGTGTCAACAGTAAATACTAACAGTATTACTAATAGTTCAATTTCTTTTTCAGCCCTGAAAGATATGATTGTACTTTATATGCCTGCCTGTACACCAATGAATAATTCTGAGATCACTGCTGGCAAGTCATGTCATCAGAAGGAGAGGCAACACCACCACACTAACTACACTGTCAACTAAAGAACTGTCTGCTGGTGAACTATCTATGAGTGAGTGAGTCAACTGTTAATGTACTATGATTTATAGTATAAATTTACCATGAAGTGTGCAAACTTAGTTTCTTTTTACAAACTTTGTATAGATGTACATGTATGGAATTGTAAACTTTTGCACAGACATTTACATAAATGATATAAGTGTGCATGTGCTTGACATGCCACTATGCATAAAGTAACTTAATGGATTGCAGCTTGTCATGCACATGCACACTGATATGCACACTGATACTCATAGTGATACAGCATTAATAATCACTATTTCATACTTTTATTATCAGTAAACTGTTTGATTATATTATGATATATATATATATATATATATATATATATATATATATATATATATATATATATATATGTATATAAGTGTATTCTTTTTTTATTTTCTGATAAAATGCATAGAACTAGAAGTAAAGCATTTTGTAAAGTCCTGTGTAAAGAATGAAAGCTGTGATGTAAATGTACAAAACTGAAATTACTGTTGATATTTAATCTAACATTATTAGCATTAATGAATAAACTTTAGAACATATCGAAAATAATTCAAAACAAAGAAAATGAAAAGAGATACAGAAGTATTACATAACAAACTGTTTCAGGATAAACCATGCATTTTTGGAACATACTGACACCACTGGTGGAGAAAAAAGAGTGGAGGAAGATGGTTCAACATCAGCACATTCCACCCTGATGACTAACACTTTGTACCACAAGAATTGATTACCTGTGCCATATATCTGCACTTTAAAATTTTTTTTTTAGCAGATTGAGTGTTTGTTTGATGAGGTTGTGTGTCTTTATTGTGTGAAGTATGGGTTTGACAAGTAGGTTTTCTTTGCAGATGAAGTGTTTGAAGTGTTCATTTGGATTACGAAGTGTATTTCATTTGATGCTATGCTGGGATAAAGCACACATGAACTTGTACCTTTTGTATGAGCAGTTTTGTTGTGTGGATCTTTTTTTGTTATTTTGTTGTGCTTGTATGGATTATGGTAATATCACAAGCACACGAAGCCAGTGAGCACATAAAATTACAACAGTTACATGATTTGGCATCATGATTTAGCATTTTTTACCTTTAATCTGGCATAAATTTTAGTACACATACTATACAAAGCAAAAGTTTCATAGTAATTGGACTACAAACAACACCACAACAAAACTAATCTTAAAACTGGAAGGTTTTTAGTCATGTTCAGCTGATTAAAAAGTAAGTATACTAACACTTCAGTTGCAATTCTTTCCAAAAAAAAATAAGAAAATTCTTATTTGAATAAAATCAAATACACTCAATATTTTTCTTTCAAACTTTGTGCAATTGTGGATATTGCTACTAAGTATGTGTGTGCCAAATTTCTTGAACGTATCTTGCTTAGAAGTATGTGGTTGCTATGAACATGTTCCAAAACCTTTCAGCCTTGATTTCTCAGTTTGTTACTTTCGCGATTTTAGAACTTCAAATCACAATAACTTTTCACAGAATCATCCGATTTACAAACTTTTTTTTTTTTTTCGCTGTAAAGGTCATTTATTGCAAATTTATGATATACCAGTAACTAAAAATCGACTTCTGGTGCAAAGCGACTCATTTCGTGGTGGAGGGTCACATATCAAACTGTTCAAAGTTAAGTTAGGATGCATTGGATTAAGTTCAAACCCATTACTTAACCTGGCTGACGCCACTTTGAATATAGAAGTAGGGTATTGTTCCTAAGAATGTTGCAGTCATTTTACATTCACTTAGCTATCAGTTATCAGCTAAATTATCTCCCTTTACCTGATCAATAATTCTTGTTTGATGCTCAGCTAAGTCTGCTCACAAGAGTTACTTTTAATTAACCATCGTGGACGATGGATTTCAAAAGATAGGGGAGATGTAACCAAGCACTCTGTTTATTTGCTTCAATAACTCCTTTACGCACAAGCTGTATAGCAGACAATGTCAGTTTTCACAACTAACCCGCCACACTTCAACAGCTTGCACAGAATGTGTGATGCCATTCCCAGTTTGACACAAAGCCCATTCAAAACCTATTCCCTAATCATCTATTAAACCAAATCTCTGTATCGTTCACTGCAATATTATATTTGTTGTGCTTACACACACACTTTAATCAATTAGAAGCATACTTGATTTCAGTTAATCGTTCATCAGTCTAAAGATTTCAGATGACGCTAAGCTTACGTCATTTTGTCCTCCTTGCCAGACAACCTACTCACTGCTCAACCAGTGTTGCAGTACGCTATTGGCTGAGCTCGAATCTTTGTTTCTGCTCCACCGTATTTGATTAATATATCTTTTGTCGGATCAGTAAACTACAAGTATTATATACTGGCAGAATCATTGCAATTCCATCTTTTGATCTATTCAATTGGTGTTTGCCTACATTAAACTGATTTTATGCAGTTTGTAATTTTCAGCAACGAGCTCGTTAAAACTGACCCTGTTCTGGTGACTTAAGATTATAGATTCATCTTAAATAATCAACACTTCATTTTATACTCATTAGAAAGTAGGTGTTGAGCTCTTTCTTTTGTGACTTCTCTGACGTAAATCCGTTCAGGAATCATTTAGAAATCTATCACTGAACACCTTGTCACAAACACACTTTTTATCAGATTTAGCCTGATTGGGGACTTTTTGTTTCACGGGCTATGCTTGCGTCATTGCATAACTTGCTTAACTTGCATAAGAAGCGACAGAGTGTGGTCAGTGTTCACTTCATACTGAGCCGCTCTCTCTCTCTCTCTCTTGCTGTGTCGCAAGCAGTGTGTGTGTGTGTCGTGTGTGTTCCCACAACGGCTAGCGTCATCGCCATATCGCTGTAAGTACTAGTGTGTAGAATGTGTTGATTGTAAATTGTATTCTTCAATACAGTACTTGTGTTCATATGAGTATGATGATATTGCTTTGTTCAGTTATTGAAAATCTCCATGTCGTCATATGCTCGTGGCAGTAGTCCAGTTAATTCTTATTAACGTCACAGTCAATGACGTCTCGGGACGCAGATAGGTTGTTCCAGAATGATCTAGTGAGTGCATATGACGCGTTCTTATTTGCAGCCACTTTTGAAGGTTAGGTTCCTTATCCGCTTCTTCGGCGGAGGAGATTTAAATGTTGAGCACAAACTTGGCTATGTTGATATTTGGCTTTGATGCAACGGATAACTTGTGTAAGTTCATTTACCACTTAATGGTTAAGCCATGATGGTTCTTCACTTACTATCTGGTCTATCAGTTTGCCAGAATTATATCAAAGCCACTGATTCTATCTTTTTTATTATTCATGTATTATTTTACATGCTGATATCAGTTATGATGCTACAGTGTTTCACTGATTCTCATTCTCTAAGATGTGTGTAGTATTCTGTGGTGATTATAAGACAGTGTTTCATTAATATCAGTTATTGGTTAAAACCATCTAATATGTATCAGACTGTTTATTATAATTTAGTTATCATGCTCTCTCCTATATGGCTTACTCCATTATAGTGCTGCATGATAAACTGATTCATTTGAGTCACTTTGACACAGTATAGGCTTTACCTAATCTATACTGTCAGTGTACTTTCACTAAATCAGCATAACTTCAATCACTTTAACTGCACTATTTAAATGTATTAGAAATGCCATTTGATGTCGGTTGTTTGGTCTTCACAGATATGCATTATCTTATGTTATGTTGTTGCTTATCCCAAACAAGAGTGATAGTCTTTCCATGTAATATGTACACATGTGCTTTTCTATTCACTTGTGTTGACATGTGCTTAATGACATCTGTTTACTTGTGTCTGTTCAGGCACTGTCTTCTTTTTATCTCTTCTCCTTATGTTTTCCTCTTAGTTCTTCTCTTACAATAACTATTGTAAACAAAACAATAGAGAAACCCCTTTTGTGACTGGCCTCTATGTTCCTGGCCTGTGCGCGGGAATTCTTATCTATCCTTTTGATACAGTAAATATTTAGTTAAGTCTTTTGTACTGTACCCTTTATATACCACTGGGGTACACGGCTACAAAAGTGACATCGCCGACAGGATTTTGATCCTTGGAAGTATTGTTACGACAGGATATTGATCTTTCATCGTATTCTTAAGACAGGATATTGATCCATCACAATATAGATCAAAATTATTCCCTTGAATGTTTCAGTTTATTTTATCCAAATTAAAGCCACTGCTAACCCTAATTAAAGCCACTGCTAACCCTATCACACACACACACACACACACACACACACACACACATATATATATATATATATATATATAGATAGATAGATAGATAGATAGAGATAGATAGATAGATAGATAGATATATACAGGGTTATTTGACTGATCAGTCACACAATGATAAATTCATAGCATAGAAATTCGTACCCCAATCCTTTCCCCCACCTCCTCTCTATCTCTCTTTCTCTCTCTGTGTGTGTTTCTGTCTGTCTCTCTTTTCAAATTTCAAGTTAAAACATTACATCTGATTTAAAGCAAACAAACTTTAGAAAATATATTCAATGTACCCAAACCAAATCCGCGAAAAGGTAATTAAATGCATTACATCTGACCAATCGAAAAATAGTAAATGAACAGATTATCACAATAATATTTTCAGATAATTGTTATTTTTGAAAGCTATCCACTGGGTGACCAAAGCACACACCGAAATAAACAACAAAGGTCTGAAAGAGGTCAACACACAAACTATAAACCCAAGCACTGGAAAGAAATCACCTGACCACGAAAGCCAGCACAGTCAAAATGCAGTAAGTGGGGCATTATATCTTCTGTTGGGGCACACACACACACACGCACATTCACGCACACACACACACACTCGCATACACACACACACATATACGCACACGCATATGCATACGCACACAAACACACACACACACATGCACGCACACACAGGCACGTGCGCCCACACACACATATACATACATACATACATACACACATACATACATACACACACGCAATAAAACAGGCCATAAACAGAAACGGTGAGAGAGAAAGACACACAGAAGAAAGAGCTATTGATCATTAAAACCTCCGCGATTATTTAAAAAGGCTGAGAGATTTCCCCGACCACATACATCATGATAGATATTTGTGCATAACTCATTTAAAAGCTACCATTATTTATTACTTGATTTATCTGTCAGAGTCACATCAAGTGTCAGTTTCAATGTGTATGAAAAGTAAATGACAAATGCGAACTCTCTCTCTCTCTCTCTCTCTCTCTCTCTCTCTCTCGTTCAACTGAATTAAGGTAGACTGTCTGCCGAAGTGTTATAAATTGATGTTTGAACTGGATGGCAGAGGTAAGGTAACATGTGTAAACAACTTTCTAGAGTGCCTGCAGTTACGGTTTTACATTTGTGTGGCTTAATCATGGTGTTGGATGTGTTCGTAGTTTTCTGACTTGTTTTAAAGATCGTGAAACAGATTGCAGATGGCAGGAGTGGAACTAAAATGTCCAAAACAGAGACAGATTTTCTTTGTTCGAATTGTTGAAAACGATCTTATCTACTAGAACCATATTTAGAAACGAATACGAACCGTTTCATAAGATGTTCCTTCACAAAGTTTCGTTTCGATGTATCCGATAATACTGTGTACAGTAAAGGATGCAAAACCTGTGCTGTAAATGATATGGTATGCCTCTTATGTTGATCTGCAAAACGAGATGAAATCCATTTATATCATGTTGTCCTATGTTAGAGACGAAAATATAATTAATCCGTTCAGTTTTTATAAAAGACCGGTCAATTTTCGGTTAGAGTTACTTCTGTCTTCAACAGATGAAAGCGTCACTTCGAATCTTACCACTTACATTTACAAGTCAATATAGGATGCAGTTTTATGACTGATTTATGTACCCATGCAGGAACGTTATGTGATTAATGTATTATTCATTTAGGTTTGCATGTAGGGACAATACATGCTTCATGTATCCCCGAGAAAGAAAAGTAATAATCACGCATACAAAAGGAATCACGGCCTTGCTGAATTTACTATCGTTCTCCATGTCTCTGTCTCTGTCTTTCTCTCTCGCCTGACAGATATTTTCCCCCAAGAATGGGAAAGGTCTGTACTGCATATTGATATGTATAATTACTGTAGAATCTGAGCTCACTGGTTCGCATCCCACAGTCGCCAGTATTTTCTCCACTTCCACTAGATCTTGAGTGGTGGTCTGGACGCTGGTCATTTGGATGAGACGATACACTGAGGTCCCGTGTGCAGCATGCACTTAGCGCACGTAAAAGAACCCACGGCAACAAAAGGGCTGTTCCTTTTGAATATCGTGTTGCATCTGTGAAATAAATATGCTGAAAACGCTGCCATCGATCCTTACCTTGCAGACATAGCCACACAGTTTCGTTTTTCTCTCTGCTGTCGGAAAAACATCCGTATGATATCAATGTCTTCATCTGCTTCATCTGTATTTCGCGACCATATGTCTCCATATGTGTTTCGCCACCACAGACAATATCCATTGCCGAGAATACACTTCCTCAGATTGCAGGCCTATGCAAGTGCATGTATGCATGCATGTAAACATACACGTGTCTTAATGAGTGTGTACTCAGACTGTTAGGCAAGTTGCAAGCTGCATCGGCGTGTGTGTTGATTGTAGGTACCCACACTCATGCAAGTGACGCATGCAAAGTGCTTGTGTGTACACGCGCTTGTTAAGTTTGTAGGTTTGTACTTTCGCCTGTTCAACAAGTGCATATGCATGCACATATGTATGCATGAGCATGTGTCGGTATGCGAATGCTCGCGCTTACACACGTTATGCACGCGTGTGTGCATGTGTAGGCACACGCGAAATGAACCCTATAGAACTGCTTGTGACTGTAATATTCCCATTCTTGGGACAGTGAATCCATATCCATTTTGCTCGGCACAGCGAGGCTGGGCCCAATCCTCACCTTCCACCGTTTTAACCTTCCCCAGTCGGTCAGGTACCTGTTCACACCTGGGTGGAGTGTGACAAATCAGAGACATTCCCTGGGAGATAACCTATGTCAAAACAGGGCCTCGAACCTTGGTCACCGGTGAACAGCGGATCAGAAGCCCAGTGTCTAACCGATTGTAAAACGGCACGGCGCTTCCTCCACTGGTGGACGGGAAAAACAAAACGAACCAACCAACCAAATACACAAACAAGCAAGTAAAGACTTGCTGCAGACCCCAAACTCCCACAGGATGGCGACACAGCGGTGTAGGCCTCCCTGGCCTTTTCAACAGTGATGTCTGACACATATCGACGAGAAACGTCAGGCCAGAAACGGCAGAAGAACCAACTCCGCTGTGTCAGCTGCCCTGACTGCTGACGTGTCTGTGCAACGGTAGTCGGTCTGCTGTCTTGATAACGACGATACAGAGGTGGTACATGGTTAACGTCCCAGAGCAACGACTGGGAAAACGCAGGTTCGAACCCCATTAGATGTAAATGGATTTCCGGTCTATGGTCGTGGGGCTCTTACAGAGAGCTAATTCTGGCATTTGCTGAAATCCGAAGACTGGGACCACATGTTCGAGTACCATCCACTTTACGGATACGTCTTTCGGGAGAGTTTCGTGACCAGTACTGCAAGTGTCTGTGTCTGTCAGGTCTGGTTGTACTGGAACATGTTATAAACAGAAGTGCAGAGTACGGCCTTGTCACATAACTCCAGACCTTTAATGGAGGTCCATAGCAGCATCGTTATTATTCTCATCCTTACTCATGTACCGCAAATTTGATTTCCCTTCACTTCCATGCCTGTGTAGAGATCGTGTCATAGTCTTTGGTGTCGGCAGATTGAGTGAGACTGTCGTTGGAGGGACATGTGGCAGTCTCAGTTCCAGTCTCACTCAGTCTGCATTCTCAGAGGGGGTCGAGACGAAAGTATCCTATGCAAACCAACTTTCTTTTTGGAGGTACATTAGGACCAGCGTGATGATAAATGATAGCTTTCTAAAATCACCACCCCATCCCCAAACGCTATACAGTTTTAAAGGTTAAAAGATTAACCAAGATTGTTTATTAATGCGTCCTTCAAATGGAAAACGAAAACACCTGGGCTCGATGTAATGATGGTGTCTCCCGTCGGACCGACGGATGAGTGGGCTGGCAGGCTTATCTGTCGGTGTGTGTCCTCATACGGGAGAAGAGGCCGATTCTGGATGTGCAGCACTTCCCACAGGTGTTGCAAGGGAAAACGTCTCCAGAAGTTGAGCCCTGCTTCCTTCGCTCACACTTCTCCTTAATGGCCAGTATCCTCTTGTTTTCAAACGTTGTTGTTGAGTCTGCCAAAGGTGGAGCTGGCCTTGGCGATGCGCAGCGTCACTTCTGTACCAAGGGCTCCATTACTGCATAGGGTGTTCCCCAGGTAGCAAAACTTGTCGACTGAATTGATCTCTGTGTCATCAATCTTGATTACAGGTGGGGGGGGGGGGGGGGGAGGCACTGGCGTTCTGTGAGCTAGCTGGTTGGTACATATACTCGGTCTTGCTGAGGCTGATAGTGAGTCCAAAGCACCTGCAGGAGGTTGCGATCTTGTCCACAATGAACTGCATGTCTTCATGGGTGTGTGCAGCAAGTGTGCAGTGATCATTGAAGAGGAACTCTCTCAACAGTGCCTCAAACACCGTGGACCTGGCGTGGAGTCGCCGCAAGTTGAAAAGTTTGCCATCTGTGTGAAACTGAATGTAGATGCCCTGGTCACAGTCTTGGAACGCGTCAATCAGCATGGCAGAGTAGAGAATGGAGAACAGTGTGGGTGCCAGGACGCAGCCCTCCTTTACTCAAAAAAAGAAAATAAGAAACTCTAAATTAGAAAGTAAAATAAAATAAAATAATAATAATGATCGTAATAATAATATAATTTGTGATTGAGTCAACTACTTATACGACTGACCACAGATGTAAATAGAAAATTAAACAGAAATTACAGTCACTTAAAACAGTAGCTGCATGGACTAGTTATGAACAAGAAGAGAAAAACAATTGTAAAATGCTAAACGTCTAATAAGATAATGATATTAGAAACGGCGAAGTGTAGAAACTCAGCAGTTCTGTCTCTGTGGTGGAAACAGTCAAGGCTGGTTGTGGCGTTCAAGATGATGCAAATGTCAATACATGGACCAGTCTGTCAGGACTGTGCAATTGTTGTACCAGTCATGACGAGGGCGTGCGGGGTAGAACTGGTGTGGATGGTATCTGGTGGGGCGTGCAGGTCGTCTCGGTCTCTCCCACAGCAGATCTCGGACGTGTCGCCCTGCGTTGACTGCCAGTAGACTGGACCCCCTCTGATTCAGATGGACGCCGTCCCGAAGATGATTTGAAGTTCTCATTTTCTACAAATGAAATATTGGCCACATCGTACAGGTCGGAACGGAAGATAGCATTCAACAGCAGTGTTCATGCGTGCACATGTGCTTGTGTATGCTGTGTGTGTGTGGCGGGGGAGGGGAATTTTGTTTTTTTTTATAATGTTTGGTATCTTGTGTTCAATTTTTTTTTCCTTTCTGATATTTATGTGAGTGTTCTGTTTGTAAACGCCTAGAGCTTATTCTCAAAATTAGGCGTAAATGCTCATAATAATAATCTAAATATATATATATAATTTATGAAGAGTATCCTATGGGAACGATTGAGAATGAAATGCACTTTATTATAGAACGTTAAAAATCCATCTCGCCTTATAAGCAGAAAATGTAAATCACAATCCAGTAACAGCGTTCACGTGACACTTAAAAAAAAAAAAAAATTGATAACGTGCGTCTGAAGAGGAGTGCACGTGTAGATGGACACACTTGTATCTGTAATTAGATTGCAGTTCTATTTTGATTTACATGCATAAAAGTGACGTGATGATGAATGTCTTATTGCTGGTGTAATTGTTACGACCATAAGAAAAGAAATGCACACGCTCCCAAACATTCAATTTGCTATTACTGTGTTGCTCAAATGAAGTTGGACATTCATTAAAATATGTGTTGAGATCAGGTGAGGAAACAACACACAGCACTGTCTGCAACAGAGTCACCACAAGAACAAAGAGCACTCCAAATGTTCAGACTGCTGCCAGATAAAACCACCGTTGCATGTGGTATGTTTCGTCACATGACGTTGTTCCTGGTGGCTTGTGGTTTGCTGAGTTACCGTCGTCATGTCCATGCTGACGTCATTAAACACCAGGGAACGCCGCACAACGCCAACACCATTCCTGCCCCATCAGACGTCACTAACCTTTGTCCAGGGGTGGAACATCTCATGAAGACAAACAAGACAGACAGCACTATTCTACAGTTCAATGCGTCAGACTGTGAGACTGACTTGCCAGAGTTCACCACACATCAGGGGGCAGTGTACGGTGTGTGTACAGACTCTACAACTTTCTGTAAAATGCATGTGACAGCTCCACAGGGGATGTTCATCCGTGCTCGTATCCGTCGTCTTTCTTACTGGTGTGATCAACGTTACTGGAAAACACAAATAACCGACTACTTTTATGAGCTGGAATGTAATTACCATACCCCTGAAGAAATGATTTTTGAATCTAGATTTAATAAGATGTCAATGATAAACAACAACAATCCTCAACTAAGGATTGATTTAGAGAAAATTACGTCCCACAATTTTGTCTCAAAGTGCGTATCTGAATATTCTGCACATATAATAATACCATATTTCACTACAAGATATGGTCAATATTTGAATAAAATAATGGAGACTGGTAACAGAAGTGTGATCATGCTGAGTGTTCAAGAATCTTACAAACCAGAACTGTGCACTTGGCGTAATAATATGGAGATGATTTACAGAAAACCAAACACAACTCAGCAAAGCGTTGCTCAAGTGTGCATTGAACGTTCAACACCAGCTCATGCCTTTCTCACCTCATATCTTCAAATGCGGTTTCATTACTCCTACAGACAAGTTCATTACAAGATAATGTTTTCTTTCCTGCATGTGACGGATCAATCCCAACAGCTAGTCAGTGGTGCATTCAATTGTTCTGTAAATTACTACTCCAAATTCCAACCTCTTCTACACTGCAACCTGAAGCCAGAGTGTGAAGACGGGCGAGACGAAACAGGATCTTGCCCTTTCAGTAGTCCAGACTGCAAAGGTTTGGTGGCTTCACAAACTAAGTGTTACAATCTGACCATACTATCCTCGCATTTACACATCAACCTAGCAGTTACTGCATGTAAAATGATGGGTGGAAGATTAGCTTCGATAAAATCACGAAAGGAACAAGAAGAGATTTTACATATTCTGAAACATTATAGTTGGTTTTCGACACTTGTTGGTTACTTATCAGGCTGGATGCACCTGTCTTTTGCGTACAGTAAGTTTCGTAAATGGGCTGACAACACCTTGGTTTACAATATGGATCATTTTGAAGCTAAATCATCATATCGCCCTTCAAGAATTGCAAAGTCCCGTGCTCTTTGTCAGATGGAATTTGAATATGCAAGGGAAATTGCTGATAGTGAGAATATAGCTGAAGTGGCACTTTGTGAAGCAAGAATACATTCTGCTGGCCTATTTCATCCACAGATTGTCCTGGCACATTTACATTCAAATCAGACAGCTGTTAATAACACACAGCAGATGATATCACAGTGTCCTACTGGTTATGTGACACACACTTTTTTGTCATGTGGTGACATTTACCACGTGAATGATATGCGTGACTCTGTTACGGACCAACCTGTAAGGAATACACACCTGAACACTATTTTTCAATGCGAGCATGATATCACAACAGTGCACTATACTCTGCTGTGTAATTTCATAAAGGACTGCAGTGATGATAGCGACGAATCATTTTGTGAGCATCCTTCCTGTACTGAATTCAGGTGCTCAAACAGACAATGTATACTGAACAGCCAGCGTTGTAATGAATATTCTGATTGCCTGGATGATTCTGATGAGATCAACTGTCCCGACAACAGTCATTACCTCAATCAGGTCAGAAACACAAATGGACCACAACGATTTCACATCAGTCTGGATGGGACTGGTTACTTTGCTCAGCAGATTATGGACATTGGCGAGTACTGTTCTGACACTCACTACAGTTGTAAGACTGAGTGGCTGTACTGCCTCCCTGTCTACACACGATGTAATGGATTTTCTGACTGCGTTCATGGAGAAGATGAACAGGACTGTGAGAAAACGACCTCTCCTGGTTTTTATCAATGTGTAGCTTCCAAAATATGTGTGCATGAGAACCATCTGTGTGATGGCTGGAGTCAGTGCCCACAGAGAGATGATGAACTGATGTGTGACATGACGTGTCCTGATGACTGCTTGTGTCAAGGTCACTCCTTTGTATGCAGTGGTTATTTTCCTGCAGGTCTCTTCCCTAACCTTCGGTACGTTGATGCAACAGGCTCGGGAATGACACTGGCTGACTTCAGACAAAATGCTTATCTTATTCACCTGGATTTGTCCTCCTGTTCCCTTGTGCGAATTTTAAGCACCAAGCTTTCTAACTTGCTATCCCTTGACCTTGCCAACAATGAATTGAAAAGTCTTGATATGACTGTTCTCCTTCACTTACCAAACTTACGATATCTGCAACTGAGGAATAACCCTCTCAGTCACATGACACATGAAGTTTCGAAGTATGTTCATTATTCACTGAAAGGAATAGATCTATCAAACACTAGCTTTAACATACTTCAAGACGAAATATCTATATATTTCCCGAGTATAAAATACGTGACGCTATTTCTTTCCGGCCTTGAAAACATCAGTTCCAAAGGTTTTAAGAATATGCCACGGTTAACAGAATTAGACATGAGAGGAAATCCAGTTAGCAACTTTCCTATGGATTTGTTGGTAGGCTGCAGTCATCTGGGGAAAATCTATTCATCTGATTACAGATTTTGTTGTGAAAACTTACTTCCCAGTCACTGGGATAAAATTAAATGTTTTGTACCTTACACAGTTTTTCCATCGTGTCAAAACCTGATACCAACTGGATTGCAGAGGGGGTTTTTTTGGTACCTTTGTGTATTTGGTACTTTATGTAATTTAGCTTCTCTTGCGGCTTTGTATGCTGTTCAAACCCCTTTCAAAGCTTTTTTCTTAACGTTCACTTTCAGTTTGCACACTGCTAACATCTGTATGGGAAGTCATGTCAGTATTGTTGTGCTTGCAGACGAAATATTCCGTGAACAATACATCCACGTAGAAAAGACATGGACCAGCAGCGTTACTTGCAAACTCAGTGGTTTTCTTTCCCTTCTGTCCAGTGAGGTTTCCGTGTTGACTGTGTGGCTAATCACGTTGGACCACTACATTATCCTGTGCTGTCCTAGATGTATAACACCTTTCAATGAACTTTCAACACCTGTAGCATGCACTGTAACCTGGGTTATTGGAATGACACTGTCATCAATACCTCTCCTGCCCGGACTCTCACATTTGGGTCTCCTTGGCCAGTCAGGTCTGTGTCGTCTGGCTTTATTTGATCACTATGACACTACTTCTGGAATCAGATGGTTCTCTGTTATTGGGGTAATTAACTGTTTACTGTACATGACGATCGTCGCTGCTCACACAATCGTGTGCAAACATACACCAAAATTTAGGTTTGCACTTGAACCCGCAAAAAGATCGCTGTACTCTTCAGTACGTTTGATGGGAAAGATAGTCACCACAAATACCGTATTTTGGCTTTCATTGGGACTGGTGATGATGATTGCTGCATGTGGTGTTGTGGTATTGGACAAGGTCTATGATGCATTGGTTGTTTTCATGTTGCCGCTGAACTCTTCCCTCAGTCCACTTATCTACATGTGGTCCATTGCAACGGAGCAACGGCAGAAAGCACAGGAAGTAAAGACACTAGAAATGTTAAAAGTACGGCTTGCATTGTTGAGGAAGGAAGGAAACATCCCTGTTAGAATTTAATAAATTTATATAGTAGTTAATCTAAAGACATAGTTGGCACTGACGCTTTTTAAAGTGAGTGAAAAACAAGGATGGAAAGAAAGCAGAGGTAGATGATAGTTTTCATCTGTGATCTATATATTACCAGGTGTCACATTTTCAATTTGTTATCTGGGAAGCGTGTACCATACGGTGAGAGCATGTGAAGAAGCAAAGACCAACACTGAGATGTTTTGCTTCAGTGACCTGCTCACTCTGTGTGCATGAACAGGAACAGGCTCTGTGTCTGTGGGCTAAAGGGCATGGCTAGGACAGGAGGTATAGGAGTGTTCCAGAGGTGGTGGGTTTCCTGGTTATTGTCGTGATGTGAATGCATCATCTAGACTGTGAGTTCAAGGCAACAGCAACACAACACAACGATTCTCCATCTGTAGTTTCTCATCGTCTGTTGTCACGAGACAACAAGGCAAGACCTCAGCCTGCTCCCAAGTGTGCCAGTGACAATCTAAAAAAACAACAAAAAAACACCAGGGCACACCAGGTAAATATTCACAACACTTTATTCAGCCACACGACAACACAAATAATCAACAAGAAAGGCAAGGCCTTCAAGACTTACTTGTGATACACACTTAAAGAAAAAGAAACACCAAAAAAAAGAAACTAAAGAAAAAACCCTTTAGTTTGTTGGCATGTGTTCTCTATTTGTTCTTATGATTATATACAGATTCGCAACAACAAAAAAAGAGAAAAAAGGCTTCAAAGCAGATTCGAGTGGTTTTATGCACTGCGATAACATGGGTTCAATATTGAAGTTCAAAAATTCTTATTTGAGCTTGTTCTTTTAGCAGAATGAATCGACAGTGGCAATGGAAGTCATTACGCGATTTAAATCATGTTATTTTGGTATATCTCGGGAATTAAAAATTTTCTTTCAAGTCGGAGGTAAAGGAGACGTTCCAATCGTCTCAAAAACACTGCAATATATGTCCGTTTTTGTAGATCTGCAGAGATCCGTGATCGACAAGCTTTGTCTTTCAACTCACTGAGAAACAACACCTTCCATTCAATTTCTTTTTTCTGTTCATTCTAGTTAATTCAGTTCCACTTTAAAACATTCATATTCAGTAAACACGTCGATGATCATTTAAGAAATTCTTTTAATTTGGTGGTAAAGGGAGACGTTGCTGTCGCGTCAGTCTTTGTCAAGATGTGCACTGACCAGTGTCGTGTGGACGAGGCAGTGAAACAGTCGATTCAAATTTTCTTTTCTGTTAATTCTAGTTAATTCAGTGTCCATTTTAGAATATTCATATGTAGTAAACACGTCAATGATGTAGTTAGTGTCACTGTATGTGTTTGGTACAGAATATGTATTTCTTTGCTTTTAATTGCAAACAAGAAAAACGAGGTCATAGTGTATTCTTACCAGACAATCGGGAAGCTGCAAAGGGGTAACAGCGGTTTTCGGAATACGGAACGAACATCAACGAAATAAACTGTTAATGATTTGGAAATACGGCTAAATTCGGGAGACTTACAACCTATTATTGGTATGACTCTGAAGATTTTTTCCTAATATTTGTAAGCCAAATTTGGTGTTGGCAGACAAAGTATTTCTAGAGAAAATGGCAATGATAAAGTCTGCCACAGACACACACACACACACAGAGAGAACTGAACACCTGGTTCAACATAGACTCAGTTTGTGTGTGTGTGTGCGCGCGTGCGTGTGTGCACGTTTGTGCGTGTGTATGTGTATTTTCAAGACAATACTGGTGATTATCAATTCCAGAAATACCAAATCTAGACATACTTAAAATGAATCGTAGATGATGGTCCATATTAGATACAAGATAGTTCTTCACTAAACGAGAAGAAGAAGAAGATCTCTACAAATCAAATCATCATTCAACTGGACATCCTCCTCCCAGTTTAGCCACCTACAGTCTATTAACACTGATGAAATGTTTTCAAAAAACATAGTCTCTTCACCAACCTCTTGAAACACTCACACATATCCAAGTAAAAATTCAGATATATATGAAAAAACATGTTCGTATATTTGACACCCAGTTTCTTTCCCCTCTAAGATCTAAATCATATAAAATGTTATCAGATCTGCGTGGTGTCTTGCGTTGATATATCCTGAGTGTGAGACTCCCCAAAGCTGACAACATACTTTTGTAAGCCAGCAGGGGCCGTATTCAAGAACAACAATAACACTGCTACAAAAGGATCCGCCATATTTACCTCTGCTTCTTGGGCAGACACTAATGGCAGGTAGTGTGGGTAAATTGCCTTCGGGTTTGTAGACCCGCGCGTAGGCTGTTGTGTTCCTGAATACAGGTTATTGCTTACCCTCGGGCAGTTTGTCTTGCCTCAGTCAGATTACCTGCAGGTACACATTTACCCGCAGGCACAATGGTCTCTTGAATATGGCCTTAGGTGTTCACTTCAAAAGTTATTAAAAAAAAATTAAAAAAAGAATAAGAATAACGAAATAAAGCTACTATTATTTTCACTGAACCAATCATTCTCTGTGAATAATTTTATATAATAGAAAATATAACTTTGTATTTACATTGTATTTGCCAGTTAAACGCAGACATGTCAGCCTTCTTATCATTTTCTTAAATCCATCTTCGGGTTTACAGTTTTGTCACAGCATCAGGAAAAATCGTCTCATTTGTGATTTTTTTTTTTAATATAAATTAACCTTGTTATCAAATTGATAGGAAATCATCATGGTGGTGGAAAAACTTTTTTTTTTCTTCAGTAAAGAGTTTCTTAAGAATGCATCACTGTGCTCAGACAAATCCATACATGCCGCAATTTAACACATCTGTCAGACAGATGCCTGATAGCAGCATAGCCCAACATGCTAGTCAGGCCTTGAGCCCATGCATAGTACATATTTGTGTACCCATCAGAAACACCTGTGGGCACCTGTAAATTGTAAGAAAATTATGCTAACAATAGTTATAAGGAGAGGCAAAGCCTTCAAGACTCACTTGTGCTTCACCCTTTATCCAGTAAAGAAATCATGAAGAGAAAAAAAGAGATTTAAAAAATCGTTTAAAAGTGCACTGTATCAAATATGATACATAAAATAAGCTGGGGAGAAAAAAAAATATTTCAAAAAAGGCATGCCAGTGGGATGGAACCACACACGATCAGTTCCAAGCAAGCAGACAAATCCACAAGGCTGACACATCTGACGTCAAATGACTAAATCTAAAACTTAAAGCAATGTTGACGTTTTCGTCTTCCTGAGATGTGATTGTGGTGGACGTAATAACACCGTTTAAATCGTGTTCTTGTGTGTGTGTGTGTGTGTGTGTGTGTGTGTTTTATCATGACTCGATTTTATTTCCACGGTAAAGAACACGTTGCCATTCCCTTCAAGCACATTCCAACACCTGGTAGATCTCTAGATCTGCACAAACCAGTCTACAACAGGCTGAAAGAAATGATTAATTCAATTTGTCTATTATGTTCATTCCAGTTAATTCAGTGTCCACTTAGAATATTTATATGCAGTAAACACGTTGATGATGTAGTTAGTATGACTGCAAGTGTTCTGTCCAGAATTTGTGTTCCTTTCCTTTTGATTGTGAACAAGAAACATGAGGTCATGTCATCTGTCTTCGAACACAACCTACCTTCTAGTTGGCCGAACACAGTGGAAAGCGGTTTTTAGAATTTTCGGATTTGGGAACACATCTCAACGAAATAAACCATTACTGATTCGGATGTACAGCTAATTCGGGAAACTTACAACATCTTCCTGGTGTGACTGAAAATTTCTTTTCATACTATGTTTAAGCCAATTTTGGTATTTGCAGAGAAAGCATTTCCAGAGAAAATGGCAATGTTAAGTTTACCACACACACACACACACACACACACACACACACACACACACACAGAGAGAGAGGGAGAGAGAGAGAGAGAACCAAACACAAGTGAGTCAAAAATAGAACCACGTTCCTGAAAAGGGAAATGCCGCGATAGTTGTTACATTTGCTTACCTTTTTTTTTTTGATAAATGTTATCCATTTATCTATTTATTTATTCATGTATTTATCTGTTTATTAATTAATTGATTTTTTTTCATTTGGGTTTTTTTTTTCATTTCTGTATTCATTTATCCATTAATTCAATGATGTATCCGTTATGCACCTTTTTGCCTTTTCTGTTTTTCTCTCATGCCTGACTAAGCATGTTGGGTTATGCTGCTTCGAAAATGTGGTGTAGCGCATATGGTTTTGTCCGCACGCAGTAACGCCTCCTTGAGAAACCAAACTGAACTGTGGTCCTATCGTCTTTGCTTTGGGGGTTTTTTTTGTACAATGTTACGATGCCGGCGTCTCTCGTGTCTTGGGAGACCTCACCTCTCCAGCAGAGGCACAGGATCTCATATAGCTCAGTGATGATGGTGCCCTTACAACGTTTTAAGACTTCAGCAGGGATGCCGTCTTTTCCTGGTGCTTTGCCAGGGACAAAGGAGTCCAGAGTCTCAGAGTTCTTCAAAGGGATGTTCTCTGACGAGCTCATCTAACACAGGCAGTGGCGTTAAGGGCGTCTTCGGGAACCACGTTTCCCCAGGCATAAAGCTCAGAGTGGTCCATCTGCTGAGTCCTATCCTGGATGACGTCGCCTGTGGCAGACTTGAGAGGGGCGGTTAACAATTTGTGTTTGAAATAGTTATGGTAGTAGTAGTAGTAGTAGTCGTAGTAGTAGTAGTAGTGGTGGTGGTGGTGGTGGTGGTGGAGGAGGAGGAAGGCAGCCGAGTGGTTAAGACGCCCATGGTGATGAATGAATGATTGAATGATATGGATACTTATATAGTGCCTATCCTCGGTCGGAAACCAAGCTCCAAGCGCTTTACAGTCATTTGCACAAAGGCTGCCTACCTGGGTAGAGCCGACTGACGGCTGCCAGTCAGCGCTCATCATTCGTTTCCTGTGCCATCCATTCAGATTTCAGGCAAGCACACATTCACGCTCAGACAAACATGTAATATTTTAAGTGTATGACTGTTTTTCTTTATTTACAGCTTGCATGCTGGGTATGGTCTAGTTTCTATAACCCACCAAACACCCACTTGGATTACAGGATCTTTAACGTGCGTACTTGATCTCCTGCTTGCATATACACACGAAGAGGGTTTAGGCAGTAGCAGGTCTCTACATCTGTTGACCTGGGAGATCGGAAAACTGTTCACCTTTTACCCACCAGGCGCCGTTACTGAGATTCGAACCCGGAACCCTCAGATTAAAAGTCCAACGCTTCACCCACTCGGCTATTGCGCCAATACAGAGAGTTAGAATCCGTGAGGGTGTGGGTTCGAATCCCGCTATTGCCCTTAACTCAAGTTGACTGGAAAATCAAACTGAGCGTCTAGTCCTTCAAATGAGGCGAGGTCCCGTGTGCAGCATGCACTTGGCGCACTGCCAAAGAATCCATGTCAATGAGAGTATTGTCCTCTGGCAAAATTATGTGTTATTAATCCACTCTGATTGGTGTACAAAGAAATGTGCATGCACTCAAGGCCTAAGCACGTTCGGTTATGTTGCTGGTCAGGCATCTGCTTAGCAGATGTGATGTAGCGTATATGGATTTGTCCGAACGCATAACCACCTCCTTGAGAACCGAAACTGAAAACAATAATACGGTGGTGGTGATAGTGGTGGTGGTGGTGGTGGTGGTAAGATTTCTGTGGACATAATTATTGTTAAAAGGCACTTTATTGCATCAACTTTAAATAATACACGAAACGTTGTAGGTTTTTAAGATCTTGCTATCCTCTGGTGTGCAAATCAGCATGATTTTCATCTGTGTGTGAAGTGCGCTTTAAACTAAATAGATTTAATCTCTCGCGTGGAAAGTTTAATAACAGAAGAGACCCATCTGTGTGAAGTGCGCTTTAAACTAAATAGATTTGTTGACTCTCGTGGAAAGTTTAACAACAGAAGAGACCCATCTCGTACGAGAGTGTTTGTGTGTTTGTTCATTCGCGTACGCATTACGTTTTGTGCGCGCGCAATGTTGTATGTCATTTTAATCTGTTTTTCTATTGTCTTCTTGTTCTTTATTTGTGTGGGGGTGATATGAATCCCTCACTTTTTTTCTTTTTTCTTTTTTTTTCTTTTTTTCGTAAGTTGTTGAGACAAAAATGAATCAGATAAATATACTAGTGAAAAGATTTCCTTTATGCATATTGTGCTGTACTTTTCAATATAATTATGTATAGCGACGTCAAGCATAAGAACATTAGGCGTTTTGCTGTTGTTGTTTTGCTATGAAGGATTGGGGCTTATTGATGATGGCTCGTGATTATGATCATGCTCGTGATATTTTCTTTTATTTGTTTGTGAAGGAGTGTCACGGCTTGATTTATATATATGTCACTGCCTTCCCTCAGATGTTTTGTTACGATGATGATGATGATGATGATGATGATATGACGCCTATCTTCGGTCATAGACCAGACTCTTAGCGCTTTACAAACACGGAGTCATTGCACAACAGGATGCCTACCAGGGCAGAACTGACTGACACGGCTGCCACTGGGTGCTCATCATTCGTTTCCGGTGGCATTCAGTCAGGTTTCAGTAACGCTCACACACGCGCTCACTTAGACATGTAACGTTTTTACGTGTATGACCGTTTTGTTTATTGACGCCACCACGGAGGCATCCATACTCCATTTCCGGGGGGGTGCATGCTGGGTATGTTCTTGTTTCCATAACCCATGGAATGCTGACATGGACTACAGGATTTTAATGTGCGTATTTGATCTTCTGCGTTCACACACACAGGCAGGGATTCAGGTACAAAGTTGACTGTACATACGCTGACTTGGAAGACGGGGAAAATCTCCACCCTGAACCCACCAGGTGCGACGGAGATCGAAGTCAGGAAAATCGGGCGAGAATCATTATGGTGTGCACTGCAGTCACGCTCATCTGGTTTCACTTTACCCTGACCATGACCCTTGACCCTGACCTTGACCCTGATGATAACTGTAATGCACTGACTCTGGGATGATGCATCTGTCTCTTGTCTGAGAGTCAACCCAACATGCGGGGACATTGCTGGACATGTTCATCTACAACCACGACAACAACTTTGATAATCGGAGAAGAAACAAGGCGAGTAGTCGGGTGTCATGTCAGCAGTGCCACTATGGTACAGGAGACATTCTCTCTCTCTCTCTCTCTCTCTCTCTCTCTCTCTCTCTCTCTCTCTCTTGTCTTTTTTTTTTTTTTTTTTTTTCAATTTAGAAATCGTGGAAATGTAAGATTATTCTTGCCCATTCTGTACCAATGTCCCTGAAACAGAGAATCATTTCCTGCTTGAATGTCCAAAATACAGTGAACCCAGGAATTACTTAATTCCCTATAAATAACACAGATATCAGCCTTTGTTTAAATTTGCATTACTGATGGCTGCCGTAAACAAAGCAGTAGTGATAAATGTTGTGAACTTCGTTCATGAAGCTCTTGCCATAAGGAAGCAGAGTTTAAATTTGTGATTCATTATGTTTGTGCACTCAATTTGTAAAGGGCAAATGCCTACACAATTAAACCATTTGTGTCCTCTGTCTCTCTTTCTCTCTCTCTATTGCTCTCATTCTCTGTCTCTCTCTCTGTCCCCCTCCCCCTCTCTCCCCTCTCTCGCTCTTTGTTGTTGTTTTTTCTACTCTTGATGTATTCTTGAAGAGAAAAAAGTAAATAGATCATCAATTAGCGGGCACATTGGATGTAGGAAGAAAATGTTGTTTTTCTGTTTTTCATGAACAAACTGTGTTAATTGTTTCTGGTTAGAGTTCAGTGCCTCTCTCTCTCTCTCTCTCTCTCTCTCTCTCTCTCTCTCTCTCTCTCTCTCTCCCTCCCTCCCTCTCTCTGTTTTCTAATTAATGATGAATTCGTTGGGAAGAAAAAGCTAAATGAGCTCATCAATTAGCTGGTACATTGGGTGTAAGATGTGAGGATTTTTTCGTTGTTTTTATGTTGTTGTTTGGTTGGTTAGGATTTTTTTTGGTGTTTTTTGTTGTTGTTGTTGTTGTTGTCGTTGTTGTTGCTGCTGCTGCTGCTGTTTGTTGTTGTTGTTGTTTTTTTTGTTTGATTGTTTTCCTTTCCTTTGTTTTGTTTTACACGAAGAAACTGTATGAACAGATTTTTTGTTTGTTTGTTTGTTTTTGTTGTTGTTGTTTGAGTACGAGACGTGTATGGACAGGTTTTTTTTTGTTTGTTTGTTTTTTTGTTTTTTTTTTTTGTCGTTTGAGTTCGAGACGTGTCTCTGGATGAGACTGTGTTCGCTGTTCCCGGAGTCACATCCTACGGGACATCTTTCATCCAATGACCTGTCGTGATGCGACCCTGTGGTAGAGCTTTGTTAACACCAACATCAATTATTTGCTTCTGTTTCTTCTTCCTTTTCTTCTTCTGCTTCTTCTGCTTCTTGTTGTTGTTCTTCTTCTTGCACTTCTTCGTTCATCTGTTCGTTCGTTGGCTGTAACTCCCACTGTTCACTTCCTGTGACGAGTGTCAAGACAGCATAGACATGTTTTATTTCCTCTCTGAATTTATTGCCACTCAGCAGACACAGGTAAAAGCTAGACGTGTCTGAGGTTATCCACATCAAGACTACCACACACCTGACCAGATCCACCATGATGGTTGTTGTTGTTTTAGGAAAAAGAAAGAAAAAAGGAGCAGATGCCTGACTTTTGCATAAGGCTCCGTTCACACTAAGCCCAGCCAGTTGTAGCCAGCAGCTGACAGCAACTTGTCAAAAAATGTGCGCTTTTTGATCTTACGGTTTCGTGCAGACACAGATCAAACGGATGGGTGGTCCAGGGGACAGAACTCTTCAGTGATGGTGGTGTGTCCATCGAGATCGATGATGACCATCGTTGTCATCCAGCTGGGGGATGGGGGGAGGGTGGTGTTGGGGGGGGGGGGGGGGGAGGATGCTCATGAATCTATCTGTGAATGCGCAGATGACTGAATAGTCCAATCTGCGCACGAAATGTTCGCTGACAGTTGGGGCAGACAAAGACAGGCATATCATTGTCAGGGGGCTTGTTTGCCCGTGACTTTCTGGCCTGCCTCTTCTGAATAGCTGCAGCAGTCCTGTTGGCCTCGGACAACTTGGCACCTTTGTGCACAGCAGCGCGCCATTTGTCACGGTCCACTGCAGATTCCTCCCAGGAGTCAGGGTTGATATCAAACGCTTTCAGAGAGACTTTCAGAGTATCTCTGAAGCGCTTCTTCTGACCTCCGTGTGATCTCTTCCCTTGTTGCAGCTCGCCATAGAAGAGCCTTTTGGGCAGCCGATGGTCTGGCATGCGCGCCACGTGTCCAGCCCAGCGATGGTGAAGATGCTGGGAAGGGTGGCTTTTGCGAGCACCTCTGTGTCTGGGGTCCTGTCTTGCCACTTGATGTTCAGTAGCTTCCTCAGGCATGTTGTGTGGAAGTGGTTCAGCTTCTTGGCATGTCGTTGGTACACTGTCCAAGTTTCGCAGGCGTACAGTAGTGTGGGGAGAACTACTGCTCTGTAGACCTTTAGCTTGGTCTCAAGACTAATGCCTCTTCTGTTCCAGACATTTGCATTGAGTCTGCCAAAAGTTGCGCTTGCTCTTGCAATCCTGACGTTCACTTCATCGTCGATGGTCGCATTTCGTGATAGTGTGCTACCAAGGTATGTGAACCGCTCCACCGCACTGAGTCTCTGACCGTTGACTGTGATGTTGGGCTCAACGTAGGGTTTCCCTGGGGCTGGCTGATGGAGAAATTCAGTTTTCCTCGTGCTGATGGTAAGGCCAAAGTTCCTGCTGGCAGTGGCAAACTTGTCGACGCTGAGTTGCATGTCAGCTTCAGATCCAGCGTTGAGGGCACAATCATCAGCAAACAAAAAGTCTCTGATGATGTCTGTCATGACCTTCGTTTTTGCTTGTAGCCTTCTGAGGTTAAACAACTTGCCATCTGTTCGGTACTTTAGGCCGATTCCAACATCGCCATCTCTGAAGGCATCAGTAAGCATTGCAGAGAACATGAGGCTGAACAGCGTTGGAGCCAGGACGCAGCCTTGCTTGACACCATTTGTGACAGCAAAAGGAGCAGATGTTTCGCCATTGTCCTGGACTCGAGCCTGCATGCCTTCATGGAACTGGCTGACCAAGGAAATAAATTTCCGAGGGCATCCGTACTTGGCCATGATCTTCCACAGTCCCTCTCTACTCACGGTGTCGAAGGCCTTAGTGAGGTCGACATAGGTGGAGAACAGATCAACATTTTGCTCCTGACATTTCTCTTGCAGCTGCCTTGCAGCAAACACCATGTCGGTGGTTCCGCGCTCTTTCCGGAATCCACATTGGCTCTCAGGCAAATGACCTTGGTCAAGGTGTGCTGTGAGGCGGTTTAGTAGGATCCTGGCAAGTATCTTGCCTGCGATGGAGAGCAAGGAAATGCCCCGATGGTTATCACAGGCTTGCCGGTTCCCCTTTCGCTTGTACAAGTGAATGATAGATGCATCTTTGAAATCCTGGGGGATCATCTCTTCTTTCCACATGAGTGAGTACAGCTGATGGAGCTTCTCAGTCAGCACAGTGCCTCCATCCTTGTAGACCTCTGCTGGTATGGAGTCTGAGCCAGGTGCTTTGCCACTGGATAGCAGACAGATTGCTTTCTGGGTCTCAAGAAGTGTTGGCGGATCGTCCAGTGCTTCGTTGATGGGGACTTGTGGGAGACGGTCTATGGCTTCATCATTTATGGAGGAAGGGCGATTTAAGACACTGTTGAAGTGCTCAGCCCAGCGTTCGAGAATTTTCTCCTTCTCGGTGATCAAGGTATTCCCATCTGCACTGAGGAGGGGGGATGATCCTGAGGATGTGGGGCCGTAGACTTCTTTTAAGGCATCATAGAACCTCTTCATATCGTGCATGTCAGCATATCCCTGGATCTCATCAGCTTTGTCACTCAGCCACTTATCCTGCATCTGGCGTAACTTTTGCTGAACAATCCTGCGGATGGCATCGTACGCATCCTTTTTTGATGTGGACTTTGGGTTGCTCAGGTAGGCTTGATGCAGACGGCGTTTCTCATCCAGAAGCTGCTTGATTTCATCACAGTTTTCATCAAACCAGTCTTTGTGCTTTCTGGTCATGGGTCCCAGGGTCTCTGAAGCTGTACTATAGATCAGCTCACGCAGGGTCCTCCAGTCAGACTCCACATTCTGGTTGTCCAGAGAGGCGGATTCCAGACGATCTTCCAGCAGTTCCACAAAGGACTGTTTGATGGTGATGTTATTCAGCTTAGCGATGTTGAGCCGTTTTGGAGCCTTCTGGCCTTGGGGGCATCTCTTGGGCTGGATTCGAATATTCAGCTTCGAGACTACAAGGCGATGGTCTGTCCAACACTCGGCGCCGCACATGGTCTTTGTTACACGTACATCTTGCCTATCCCTTTTCCTGACGATGACGTAATCGATGAGATGCCAATGCTTTGAGCGTGGGTGCATCCATGACGTCCTGTTACGGGTAGGGAGGCAGAAAACTGTGTTGGTTATCAGCAGTTCGTGCTCTGCACAAGTCTGAAGCAAAAGCAATCCATTTGGGTTGCAGTGGCCCACACCGTGCTTTCCAATCACTCCATCCCAGGAGATGTAGTCAGAGCCAACTCTAGCATTGAAGTCCCCAAGAATGATGAGCTTGTCTGCTTTAGGGATAGCAGCAATGACAGAGTGAAGGTCCTCGTAGAACTTCGCCTTCACTTCATCCGGGTTGGTCATGGTTGGGGCGTAGGCACTGACAATGGTGAGGTGCTTCTGGCCAGATGCCAGTGGGAGTTTCATGGTCATAAGCCTATCGTTGACTCCCTTTGGGATTCCAGCTAGCTTGCTGACAAGTGCTGTTTTTACTGCAAAACCAACGCCAGCCTCACGTCGCTCTTCGCTTCCTCGTCCACTCCAGAAGAAGGTGTAACCAGATCCCCGTTCACAGAGCTTGCCTTCGCCTGCAAGCCGAGTCTCACTCAAGGCTGTGATGTCAATGTTGTATCTGGCGAGTTCGGATGCAACCAGTGCCGTTCTCCTTTGGGGTCTGTCCGCGTTATCTCTGTCCAGGAGAGTCCTTATGTTCCAAGCACCAATGGTGAGAGGAACGATCCTTGTTTTTTTCTTTTCTTTCTTTTTGTTTCGACCGCTGATGTAGGGTCCCCGCCAGCCGCGGTATGCTGGCCAGGGTGATATGGAGCAGGCAATTTTTAGGGCACCTTTTCTAGCCCCTTCCTCATGCCAGGGAGGTGAGCAGTGCATTCCTAAAGAGGGCTGCTCAGACGCTCAGACGGCTGCCGAGCTCCATCGCTGCTCCTGTCGATGAAGAACGACCCTATGGCCTGAGCCGCCTGCGTGCAGGTCTGCGGCTGCGACTGCCAGTGTACCCACACCTGTCGTTTCGTCGCTCGCCTGTCGCCACAGGACTTGGGGGTGATGAAATGATGAAGGATGAAAGGTCATTTTGGATGACTGATGACTTGCGCGATGAGATTGTTTAAAGTGAAGAGGATTTGCGCAACGTCGACCTCACTCTCTCGTCCGGGTCCACCAATTTCCAGTGGCAAGACTAAGTCAAGACGACTGGAGGATGAGCACGGATGCAGTGGATGACCAAGATATCCTTTCAGTGTCTCATCTTGCTCTCTGCACTCCACAGTGCGTTGCTGTAACCGCCTTCCTCTCCGTTGAACCGATAGGTTTCTTCCGCAGATTCTGCCGGATCCAGACTTCGCATGCATGGGTAGACACACCCCGGGGGCCAACTGTGTGTGGCATGCACATAGCACAGTGGAGCTAGATGGCCGTCGGTGGCTCTCCTGAGCCAACGCCCTTTTATGGATCTCCATAAGGGTGTCTAGCCACCCACCTCACCAGTCCCGGAAGGGAGCAGTGGGAGTGCCGGTTTAGTCACCAGCAACCCGACTCTGAACAGGTTGTACTGGATTACAGGTTACCAGTAGCAGATCTAATGACCTGACCTGACACACACATAAATACTAAGCTGTAAATGACTTCCCACTGCGCAGAGAAACCATTGATCATACAGCTCTCATATTGCTGTTGGCCGAGCTGTAAGCTTTTGTTCATCTGTGATATCTACAGCTACAGTTATAAAAAGAATGTCATCACCAAATCAAACATATCTCAATATCTAATTGCAGCATACACATTGTTGACATGTCAGTTATTATCTGACTAATGAAAACTGCGACGATTTAAAATGAGATACTTCACAAATCAATCTGCATCCAGTTAAACTGAATGACAAATGAACATCAAGACAATATTTCAGGTGAATTTTAACTCTTTCAAACATTTCTACACCTATAATACTATTCACACAAACAACTGAAAACATCAGTTTATTAAAATATTAAAAATCATGACAATTTGAAATGAGAAAATTCATAAATCAGTCTGAATCCAGTAGCGCCATTAATATGAAGTCATAATTTCAGATGAAATTCAAATTCTTTCAAGCTACTTTTGGGAAAGGGAGGAGGGTAGTGTATTTATCAATTGTAAACACAGGGCATCTAAAATTAGTATTTTTCTTTATTTGTTTTTCTTTTTACGGATCTTTCATTTACTGATTTCATTTCTCAGGAAAATGATTCTGTCTTCAAGAAAAAAACAAACAAAAAACTTGGCAATTGGCAAAAAGAATACAAAAAGAAAAGAAACAACGAATAGCCATCAACCTTTTTTTTCCTTGTTCTTTATCACTTCACTATATCGTACACAACACCAAGTCTACAAAGACAACCAGGGCTGGGCTGAAAAAGAATTTGCCTGCGACAATGGAATTAGTGTAGACTTAGGATAATTCAAACCCTTAGCAAACTCTGCATTGCTAAGATCGCTCAAGCAACACAGCCCTGGGATATTTCACGTCGGCAACAAGCACCACACCCTGCAACACTCCACCTGGTATGTTGCGGGCCGTCAAGAGTCCCGTAACAAGGGGGAGACCATGACACGGGAACACAGTGGTCTGCTGGTTGGGCTTGTGCCGGCTTCCGACCAGTTTGGCCAGCAGCTTGTTGTGAGCCACCCCAGCACAACTGGTGATGCCCAGCTCGATGCTCATGGCGGATCGGATGTCTGCTGCTATCTGCGAGCCCACCGCCAGGCGATGGTGACATCCGTAGGGGCAGTGTTTTGCCAAAGATGAGTCTTGCCCACTATCAGAATCTTGTGACGTGTAGACATGGCCAACAACATCCTCCTTTGCTGTACCACCTCGAATTCTCTGGTCTACCATTTCTGTGACGTCCAGAAAATTTTCGTCGAAACCCAGACGCTCCACGCAAGGTGTGTACTTCATCAGAAATTCTGATATCTTGTAGGACATTTCCCTGTAGCCAGTGAGGTCCTCCCCGCTGACGAGGACAAGCTCTGGGCATTTCTTCTTCGCCTCACTGATGCCCATCAGTTTGGTCACGCCCCGCGCCCTGGCTGGATAGTTACAGGTGACCACCAGGTACTTCTGCTGAATTCCTAAGGGGGGGGATGGATGTCTTCAGTGATACCAGCAGCGTGAATCCCAATAATAATTATTTGTTACCTCCACGTGGAGAGCGCCGTAGCTGACCGCAATTGGCTGTGTCTGACTGAAGTGTGTTGCTGTGCCAAGCTGATGGCAACTGGTTTTCAGCAACTGGCTGTGTCTGACTGAAGTGTGTTGCTGTGCCAAGCTGATGGCAACTGGTTTTCAGCAACTGGCTGTGTCTGACTGAAGTGTGTTGCTGTGCCAAGCTGATGGCAACTGGTTGTCAGCAACTGGCTGTGTCTGACTGAAGTGTGTTGCTGTGTCAAGCTGATGGCAACTGGTTGTCAGCAACTGGCTGTGTCTGACTGATTTGTGTTGCTGTGTCTAGATGATGGCAACTGGTTGTCAGCAACTAGTTGTGTCTGAAAAGAAGAAAAACCTAATCCATTATATATGCATGCCTGCACTACTCCTGCTCTTGTTTACAGACTGTATGAGGAGTGGACAGAGAGGCAGATGGACAGAGATATCAGTTTAAAAAGAAGTAACCGAGGACTGAACGTGAACGTGATCTACAAGTTGACTGACATCCCCAAAGGTATCGTCTGCACAAGTTAGTTAATGACTGCAAGAAAAGTCCAGGTGCCGAAAGAGTGTTCTTACTGAGCGGGAAGAGGAGGAGCTTGTTCAGAAGCGGAGCGGTGGCTCAGTGGTAAAGCGTCCGACTAGGAAGCCAGTGTCCACGGGTTCGAGTCCCATGTACTGACCGGGATTTTTGCTCCCTCTCTCCACCAGACTTTTAGGAGTGGTATCGGTGCTAGTCTTTCGGATGAGACGATGCTGGAACCGAGGTCCCGTGTGCAGCATGAGGTACTGTTTTAAGCACACGTCAAAGAAATCAAAGGACAAAAAGGATGTCCTTGACAAAATTATGTAGAAAAATCTTCGTTGACAAGTAACACGAATACATTTTCTGACAGAAAAACAACAACATCAAAAACAAAAATGAAATTAAAAAAAACAACAACAAAGAGTGGTGCTACAATGTGGTGACGTGCTCTCCCCAGCGGGGAAAGCAACCTGCATTTCACACAGAGAAATCTGTTGTGACAAAAATGAATACAATACAATGCAATAATCTCACCTTGTTGCGCAATCAGCTGTGTGGGTTCACACGGAAGGACCTCTCGTCACCTGTCTTCCATGTAGCAGAGACGAATGACATACATCAATCACGTTTTCAGATTTGGTTATCAGCTTCAAATAGAATAGTTCTGATTTCTGCGAACCTATACGTTGCATATTTTGCAATATTTTCTCCAAAAACGATCAGGGGAAGATCTGATTGCACTGGCTGTTTGTGCTGCACCCTTGGGGGCTAGTTAGCCTTTGGGAACTATTCAACATATTCAACACTGACAGTCCTAAAGCCCTCTTGGTCATGTATAACAGAATAAAATAAAATATGTCTTTATTACCAAGTGAACCGGGGGGTCACAAGGAATATTGGGGGGGGGGGGGGGGGGGGGGGGGAGAGAGAATACTACAGAAAAGGTACAAACATAAATCGAAAATCATACACAAACACAGATACAGCAGAATTTAGGACAAATACATGTGCATGTGAGTGGGGGTATAACTAGGGCAAGACAATGTCCACAACAATCAAATTCTAGCCCAGAGAGTCAGGACAGCAATTGCCTGGTCTACTGACCTGACCATCTATCATGCTGTGTTACAATTTTCATCCACCAAGGGAAAATTGATCAACTTCTCCATTCATATTGAACCATATGTTGTGATTTACAGTTTCAAGGGTGGCAGACTGGATGCTGGTCTTTTCCTGCACTTCACCCTCGCCCATAAAACACAAGCTGATGTTTAATGGAACATAAGCAAATGAAACAAGACACCAGTGTTTTATGTAATCGGGAGAGGGGACAATATCCAAGCCTTCACCCCACATTTGTCAAACGTTTTGATTGATGCTGGAGTTATTTTATTTCTTTTACCATCCCTCTCTCTCTTTTACACACACACACACACACACACACACATATATATATATATATATATATATATATATATATATATATATATATATATAGGGAGAGAGAGAAAGGGTGAGAGAGAGAGAGGAGGGGGAGCTAAGCATTCTTTGTAAAGGACATTTGATGCTTAAACCCCACAGACTGTAAAACCATTGGTATAGTTCATATAAATTGCCATTATTTTCACCTACAATGAAATGCCATCAATAAAGTTTGTATGTGATTCCATCCATTTCAAAAGTTTAGCTTCACTGGATTTCCTCCGCTTTTCCATGAAGGTATTAAACGTGTACAAGAAAGGGTTAACAGCAGCATTTAGAGGTAAAACAAATATTGCTAAAGCAACATTCATTTCTCCAGGAATGGGAACACCAGCAGACGCCAAAATTCCACACAGCCCAGTTGGAAACCAACACATGAAATCTGTGACTGCAATAGTGACCAACCTCCGAGCTATGGTCATGTCCTGTGACACTTGTGTAGTGTTAGTTTTCAATGAATTTTTCTGTATTGACCAGTAGATGAATGCTTGACCACAAGAAATCAGCAAGAACAAAAGGAAATTAAGGATGATCAATATAGCAAATGAATAAATCCCTCCTTTGAACTTTTGCCTGGTCACGGGCAATGGAATGCAGATACCTGTCTGGCTGTAAAACTCCCAGTGCGATGTCATGGGGAGTAAAGGTAACGTGGCTAGAAACAAGCCCAGGAACCAAATCAGTGAGCACACCATGACTGCTGATGTTCTTTCAAAACGCAAGGTGCTGAACGGAAAACGAAGAACAATGAAACGATCTAGTGTGATAAGCCAGATGATGAGAGCTGACACTTCACTGGACAACAGAGACAAAAATCCAGCCACCTTACAGGTTACACTGTTTTTCCATATGTCGTCATAATGGAGATATTTGTCACGATATTGTTCATCAGCCACTCCAATAATTGAACCATAGACGCCCATCAGAAAGTCTGCCAGTGTCAGGTTGATGACAAACACATCAAATCCCCTTGCTGAAGTCGGTTTATTCAAATACAGACGAGCTGAAAAGCAGAGGACATTACCAATAACTGACAGACTGCTTATCAACCATACAAATACACGATATATCCATGATTGTAATAGATCTTCACATGATGAAATCTCATTTTTTTGTGTATAGCATTGTGAATCCAGAAAGTGACTGGGTAATATCTGACTACAACAAAGTTTATAGTTTTCTGTTGAAGCGGTATGCAGGTGGGACAAATATTTGAAAATGTCATCTGGAAACGTTATCACTGGACTACCATCCATGTATAAATCAGTTAGATATGGTGTGAACTGAAACCCTTCAGGACTGATAGTATGGATGGAAGTAAAGGACAAATTCAGTTTTTGTAAGCGAGAAAATGGAGTCAATGCTTTAGAGCTGAAGACTGACAACATGGTCTGTGACAGATCAATCACTGACAGTTTACTCTGCTGTAAAGTGGATTCATCAATTGAATAGAGTGAAGTTATGGGATTGTTGGATAGGGACAGTGCCTGTAGATTTTCTAAACCAATAAAGGATGTCATGTTGACATGCCACATTTTGTTCCCACTGAGGTCCAGAATCCTCAAGTTTACCAGCTTCAGACTGAGCAAGTGAGTCACAGAGCACTGGGCAAGAATCAAGTGAATGAGATAGGTGTTATTACTGACATCACCTAATGTCATACCTGTACCTGTGGCATCCAGGTAGCGGACCTGAGAGAAGCCTGCTACAAAGAAAGGCTGGAGACACAGCAGTGTGTAACCTTGACATAAACAGCGCACAGGACAAGTCACGCCACACAATAATTCATCATCATGCATTGGGCAGTGAGGCCAGCCATCACAGAGATGATCACTATGGAGGCATTGTTTTGAAAATCTGCATCGGAAAAATCCCGGACACTTCATTTCATCACACCTCTCTTCATCCTGACCGCTGATGCAGTCATACATTCCATTGCAACGTGTATATACAGGCATGCAGTCATTCAGCTGACCAGGGCAGCGGTAGTGACTGGCAGGACAGGTGTCATTGGAATGCATTGGAGTTAAGGTGAAATACATTTTCCCATCAAAGCTGACCAGGGCAGGGGATGGTATAAAAGGCCAAATTCTTTTGGGTAGGTTTTTGAACACAGTGCAGTTAGCTTCATCTGATCTGTCTATACAATGGGTACGCTGATCACACATATTGTCATAAGATAGACACTGGCCATCATTGCAAGTGAATGTTCGAAAACAAAGAGGGGGCTTGCAGAAAGACTCATCACTCTTATCCTGACAATCATCTATGAAGTCACACACCAAGGTGTATGACAATATCGTGGACTTATCGTCACATGTGAATGTGGGCACTGATGCAGTGTGATGATCTCTGGAATCAAACAAACTGGTGTGTGACGATGGGTCAGAAAAAACACACGATGCATGTCCTTTCTTACACATTCCATACTGGTTGGAACTACATAAGAACAAAGAGTGTGTCACGTGACCTTCCTCACACACTGTTGTACGTTGCTGTCCCTTGGACGAAATAAAGCGTGTGCTGGTGAAGGAAATTTTCTTTTCATGATTGTAGCTCTCATTTTTGCCTGTCTTAAATTCACAAATTGCCGCAAGAAATGACTGCCAATGACACTGAATGAACTGAAGTCCAGACTGTCCATGCCCAGTTTTGACACAGAACTCCCTTTCAACAAAATACGCACCTGTGTATGCCATATGATGAATGATTGTTCTGTCTCTACTGAGAAGACTATGCCGATACATATTAGGTGATGACTCATAATTTGAATATAAACCAGTAAGAATTGATGAAATCCGTGATGGATGCATCTGCACTTTGCTTCGTAGTGTGCTATGCAAGTCGTACAAGCACTTTGGTAAACTTAATATTCCTCCTATTGAGTTGCAATAAGCATCTGCAATATCGTTAGCATTACTTTCCTTGCCATTAAACCCTTGAGGAATATTCACAACTTTGTAGCAACAATTACAAAGCGCTATCATCCCATGGCAGTCAGCACTGCTGAAGGGACAGTGTTCATTTTCATCCCGTCCATCTTCACATTCTGTCTTCAGGTTACATTCCATGTGGTGTTGAAAGCTGGGGTAATGATCCACAGAGCAGTTCCATAAACCATCAGTTAACTTTTGGGGCAAACTACTTGTATTAAAAAAGGAAAAGAAAAGCTGAAACCAACATTTCCAATGATCATATCTGCTAACTTGAACACCGAACTCTGATATCATGTACATGTGAGCATGATAATACTTAACTTTAAATCTGTTCCAGATTTTTTTTTGGCAATGTTTCAACCTCATGACGGAACTATCAAACTGGTCGTCAGGACCACACACCCACATGGCTGGTGCCTCCAACCCATGGTCTGTGAAACTGATCATGACTGCATGCCTTGGTGGTACAGACACACTTCTCCACAAGAACCTGGCGCCATCACTGCTGACGTTTCTCCTCATTGTGACGTAGCCAGCGGACTGTGACGTCATCACGACAACGAGATCTTCAGATTCTATGACTGATCGAGTTTGCCAATAATGCAGGAAAGGTGACTCAAATTACCGATATGTGAAATACTAGAAGTTCTGTTGGAGTACCCACCCAGCCAAAATACCAGTTGATCAAAAGGATCAATCAAATTATTCCTCAAGAACACCCCACCCCCACCCCCCCGCCCCCCCAGCCCCCCACATTATATATATGATGATGATGGAGTCTCCCGTTGGTCTGAAGGATGAGTAGGCAGGCAGGTTTATCTCTCGGTGTGTGTCCTCATATGGGAGAAGAGGCTGATTCTGGATGCGCAGCACTTCCCACAGGTGTTGCCAGGGAAAACGTCTCCAGAAGTTCAGCCCTGCTTCCTTCACTCACGCTTCTCCTAATGGCCAGCGTTCTCTTGTTTTCAAAACGTCTTTATGCCACTAAAGCACAGCATCCTCCAGCGAGAGCGGTCAAGGGCATCAGTTTCCCAGGAAGCGATGTCTATGTCACAGGCTTTGAGGTTTGTCTTCAAGGTGTCCTTGAAGCGCTTGCAGGGTCTTCCACGTTCACGGTGGCCTTCCCTCAGCTGGCCATACAAAAGCATCTTCGGGATCCTGCTGTCTGTCATGCGAACAACGTGTCCTGTCCAGCGTAGCTGGCACTGGATCAGCAGGCTTTCGATGCTGGGCAGGCCGCTCCTCTCTAGGACCTGGAGGTTGGAGACCCTGTCTTGCCACTTTATGCCGAGGATCTTTCGTAGGCATCTGTGGTGAAACTGCTCAAGTTGTTGAATGTGACGGCGATACGTCGTCCATGTTTCACAGCAGTACAACAAGGTGGTCAGCACAACAGCTCTGTAGGTTTTTATCTTGATGCTGAGCCTGATGCCTTTGTTGTTCCACAGCCTGTTGCTGAGTCTGCCAATGGTGGAGCTGGCGATGCACAGCGTCACTTCTGCATCAAGGGCTCCGTTGCTGCATAGGGTGATGCCCAGGTAGCAAAACTTGTCAACTGACTTGACCTCTGTGTCACTGATCTTGATTGCAGGTGTGGGGTGAGGGGGGGAGCACTGGCGTTCTGTGAGCTAGCTGGTTGGTACATGGACTCGGTCTTGCTGAGGCTGCTGGTGAGTTCAAAGCGCCTGCAGGAGGTTGAGAACCTGTCCATAATGAACTGCATGTCCTCATGGGTGTGTGCAGCAAGCGCTCAGTCATCAGCAAAGAGGAATTCTCTCAACAGTGCCTCAAACACCCTGGACCTGGCGTGGAGTCGCCGCAAGTTGAAAAGTTTGTCATCTGTGCGAAACTGAATGTAGATGCCCCGGTCACAGTCTTGGAAGGCGTCAATCAGCATGGCAGAGAAGAGAATGGAGAACAGTGTGGGTGCCAGGACGCAGTCCTGCTTCACTCCATTTACCACAGGGAACGGATCCAACATGTCAGTATTTTCCTGTACTCTTGCTTGCATGCCATCGTGGAAAGACGCAATCAGCTGGATTAGGCTCTCTGGGCAGCCAAACTTTAGGAGGATCTTCCACAGACCACGGCGGTTCACCGTGTCGAAGGCCTTAGTCAGGTCTACAAAGACCATGTGGAGCTCCTTGTTCTGCTCACGGCACTTCTCTTGCATCTGGCGTACGGCAAACACCATGTCACATGTTCCCCTGCCTGAGCGGAAGCCACACTGTGCTTCAGGGATGACTGTGTTGGAGACATGGTCAACCAATCTGTTCAGTATGATGCGGGCGAAGATCTTGCCAGCGAGGCAGAGGAGAGAGATTCCACGGTGGTTATCGCAGGATGTTTTGTCTCCCTTCCATTTGTAAATGTGGACAGTTGAAGCATCCCTGAAATCCTGTGGGACCTCCCCTCTCTCCCAGATAGACTGGAACAGGGCGGTCAGCTTGTCTGTCAGCACCTCACCTCCATACTTGTAGATGTCAGCCTGGATTCCATCCGCTCCTGGTGCTTTTCTTGACGTTGTCAGCTTCAGGGCCTTCTGGGTCTCGACCTTGGTGGGAGGGGCAGCTAGTGAGCCACTGACTGGTAGCTGTGGGAGGGTTGCAATTGCCTCGTCATATACGGACGAGTCCCTGTTGAGGATGGTGTTGAAGTGCTCTGCCCAGCGGGCAAGGATGTCTTGTCTGTCAGGAGGGTGGTCTGGTCCATGGCTCGGACAGGGGTTGATCCTGTGACTCTCGGCCCATACAAAGCTCGGAGACCATCATGGAAGGTCTTCATGTCGTGAGCATCAGCAGCGGACTGAAGCTCTTCGGACTTTCTCTCCCACCAGGTGTTCTTCATCTCACGCAGCCTCTTCTATACAAGTTGCTTGGTTTGCAAGAACTGGTTCTCCTTCCTCTGGCAGTCTTTATCGGATATGTGATCCTGATGCCGTATATGCAGTGTGTTCAGGAGCTTGGAGATTTCAGAGTCATTCTCGTCAAACCAGTCTTTGTGGCTCCTCTGTACAAAGCCGAGTGTGTCAGCTACTTGGATTTGCTGCTGCAGCACGTCCTTGGTGATAGGGAGGCGGTGGCTGTTCAGCTTCCTAGGGGTTTTCTGCCTGGCTGGTTGGAGCTTGCGTGCAAGTCTGATGGTCACCTTGCTGCGTACCAGGCGATGGTCCGACCAACAGACTGCTCCTCTCATGCAGCGTGTAATGGAAACATCACATAGTCCACTATGTGCCATTGCTTGGACCGGGGGTGCATCCATGTGTTCTTGTACTTGTCCGCTTGTTGGAAGAGGGTGTTGTTAATGGTCAGTCCATGCTGCGTGCAGAGCGAGAGCAAAAGCAGTCCGTTGGAGTTGGACTTGCCAGTGCCGTGCTGTTCCAGGACTTTTGGCCACAAGGAGAAGTCCACGCCAACGCCGGAATTGAAATCCCCAAGAATGATCAGCCTGTCCTTTCTGTCTACCGCTGAAATGGTACGGCTGAGATCCTCGTAGAAAGCTTCTTTGATGTCATCAGGGTTGGTCATCGTCGGGGCATAGCAGCTGATGACTGTGGCGAAGCGATCCTTGGACAGCTTCAGACGCAGGGTCATCAGCTTGTCGTTTATCCCACGTGGAAGGCTGTCAAGCTGTCGCGCAAGTTTGGTTCGTATGGCAAGGGGAGAGAGAGAGCTGCCAGGCTAGACTTTTCCATTCTTTAATCAGAAATCTCGTTCCAGGTTTGTGTAGCTGGCTGACTCTCCCTGGCAGCACTCGAGCCAGCTGCCCGTCTCCCTGGCTGGCTGGCAGCTCGCTCTGACACCACCTCAAGTCAGCAACGTTTCATCACGGTGACGTCAGCAGACCCTCAGCAGCCAGGTTGGGGGTGGGGGTGGGGGGCGTTCCGTCCGTTCGGTCCTGTTGGTCAGTGCGGGCTGTCCACAGCCCTCAGGGTCTGCTGGTCCGCGTTCAGCCCTCGTCAGCAGGCCTCCAGCAGCCAGGTGTCACTCCCGTCCACTCGCCCCCAACAGGTTCTGCTTCCCTCACTGCAGGGAGGTCCTCTGCATACGATTGTTTCTCTCGCCACGTTCTCAAAGAGCCTGACTACGAGAAAGTTATACTCAGAAAAAGGTGGTCACATACGTCACCGAAAAGGCTTCAAGCTTGAACTATGTATAAATTAGATAAATTGGAATAAGATCACAGTCTGAAATATATCCACAGAAATCACATATCAAAATATAAGAAAGTACATAAGAGCCATTAACAAATAAACGTTGAATTGCATATTATAATAGCTGAAGGGAAATAACACTCCCACATAGTAATTGCAGCTTCTATACCTGTGCATCCCCCCACCCCTTGCAAATAAAGTTTGGTTACCAAACTTCTAACAATAAAGAAATACTAGCTCCCCAACACAGACAACAGTGTGGAGTGATGGCCTAGAGGTAACGCGTCCGCCTAGGAAGCGAGAGAATCTGAGCGTACTGGTTCGAATCACGGCTCAGCCGCCGATATTTTCTCCCCCTCCACTAGACCTTGAGTGGTGGTCTGGACGCTAGTCATTTGGATGAGACGATAAACCGAGGTCCCGTGTGCACCATGCACTTAGAGCACGTAAAAGAACCCACGGCAACAAAAGGGTTGTTCCTGGCAAAATTCTGTAGAAAAATCCACATTGATAGGAAAAACAAATAATACTGCACGCAGGAAAAAATACAAAAAATGGGTAGCGCTGTAGTGTAGCGACGCGCTCTCCCTGGGGAGAGCAGCCCGAATTTCACACAGAGAAATCTGTTGTGATAAAAAGAAATACAAATACAAGAACTGCAGATCAACAAAAGCACATAATCGGCTCACACGAATAAAAGCACAGTTTGATATCAGTCACACTGACATTGCAAAAAACAGAAAAATCCAAATATAATGACAACAGAAGTCCGATTACACCTTCAGAATAGATACCGTGACCACTTACATATTTACACAGACGGCTCACTCTAGACAATGGCCAAGCAGGTTGAGCTTCCGTTATACCAAAACTGAAAACTGAACGATCATATTATATCGGTCGATATTCACAGCTGAACTTATCACTGTCCTTAAGGCTTTAAATTATATTCTTGATTTTCCAGTTTGTCTTATACAAGTCTTATTTTGTGTTGATTCAAAATCTGTATTGTATGCTTTAAACTCATCAAATTATAAGAACAAGTCCAAAATAACGATAGAAATAAGTCACATTGTACATCTTTTGAATTTGAGAGGAACACATATAACTTTTTTGGTGGGCTCCTTCTCACCTTGGTCTCCTGTATAATGAAAGGGCTGACAGGGCTGCAGGAAAAGGCGCAAAACACCAACAGGGAACCACGGAACTTTATGTGCCTTTGTCTGTACAAGAGGGGTACCGCTTACTAGAAAAATCATCGTGGAGCAAAGTCAGGGAAGTATACCAGCAAAATAGCAAGGTTTTAAATAAAAGTATAAATAATATTCAACAACCGGAGTCTATCAATCAATCTATCAATCAATCATATACATTCGATAGTTTAATCAGATTAAGGCAAATTCAGGCATTATCAAACAGGATAAAGCTGAACGCTTTTATTGTTAACAAAGTTCAGCAAAGATGTTAAATGCATATGTGGAGAATCTATTTCTAGCACTCACGTACTCTTTGGCGGTCAGAGTCTGAAATCGTTTTTACCAAACTTCTCGGAAAATTCTTGCGAATGTATTTTTGACAATTTCAAGATGTTATCTGCTGTTGCAGAAGGTTTGCTGCTAGTCCAATAGGACATTTGTTTTTGGTGTTCGATGTTAACGTTTCCTTCGAGATGCCTGTGACCCCTTTTAATTATTTTTTTCCCCAGTGCTCTGTATCATTCCCCACCACACACACACACACATGCGCACACACGCGCGCACCACGCACACAAGTTTCAAGTTTCAAGTTTTAATTATCCTTTCACTCCTATTGGAGTATGGAGGATTACTGCAAAATACTCTTTTCGTGCCCATAACAAACATTTCCAAATGCACAACAATGTCACATAAAAGTTGAGAAAACACAAATGTCTTTTAACTCCAAAAGTATAACTAGGCAACATTTGCAAATCTAATCATCTTACTTACAGCTAAAATGACTTTTTTGCCTCCTTTGAGCATATTACAAAAATTAAAAACCGATTTTGGAGACAAATATTTTTTAGGAACATATCTATTTCGTAACTGATCATAATTGGGACATTCCATTATAAAATGAAACTCATCACCAATCACAGACATGTTACAAACCTTACAAAACTGTAACTCTCGTGGTATGCCTTTGTGTCTCCCTGTTTCTATTTCCAGCTTATGATTAACATAATTATCAGGCATTTGACTTATATATTTTTCTCTACCAAATCCACTTTTGAAATTTCGATAAAACAAACATTTACTACTCGCCTCTAGAGCATGTCTCCATAGATTTTGAAAACTATCTCTCAAAGCAATGTTGACATTCTTGCAGAAAGATTCCCTCTCCAAGAAGAATTGAGCATCCCAAACACAGTCATACCCTGCTTCTATTAAAATTTGTCGGATACAACTCATCCATTTTGAAGAATAAATACCATTTCGATATAAGTCAAGTAATATCAAATATATTTTCCCAGAATATTTTTCTATGTTTGATATTACTAAGCTGGTCCAAAATCGAACTAATCTCATTTTCACTAACACACTAATTGGATAAATACCAGTTTCTCCATAAACAATTTGGGTCATAGTATTTCTGTTCAGTTTGAACAAGCGTTTCAAAAATTTCAATTCTAATTTTTCAAGTATATCTACATTTTCATAACCCCATATTTCTGCACCATACAACAAAATAGGAACAATCATAGACTGGTACATGTCCAGAATGATATGTAAAGGTAAATCTTGATTTCACACACACACACACACACACACACACACACACACACACACACACACACACACACACACACACACACACCATTCTTCACCCTCTGTCCACGCAGCACATGGCTTATCGCAGGAAAGTTGGCAACATGAACAGATATTTCAAGTATATAGTCCATCACTACTACTGCTACCGTTAATTGTTGGACTGTTGAGTTATATTCATGTTTTTGTTTAATTACTTATTAATTTAATGATGTGTCGATTTATTTGCTTATGTTATTTTTTTTCTCAAGGACTGACTAAGCGCATTGGGTTATGCTGCTGGCCAGGCATCTGCTTAGCAGATGTAATGTAGCTTATATGGATTTGTCCGAACGCAGTGACGCCTCATTGAGTAACTGAACTGAGCAACTGATTTCCTTTTATTGTCTCATTATCTGCACAATGAGCAGAGAATGATCTGTCCATGCAGGATCCGCATTCCTCTGAAGCGTCACCCTAGAGAGTACGTGTGACCTACCCAACCCAACATCAAGAACACAATGGAAATGTAGGAGAAAGTCATAGCCCCGGATGAGCAATGCCTTCATGGATGCCACAAGAAACGTGTGTTGTACAGCTGGCCCATCACCCATCCACACCTATAACATGGCTTGTTCCTCGGCATCCACATGCTGTCCGCGGGTGACTTTAAAGTGAAAACTGGAAGCTCTGTAGGGCTCACCACTCATTTCCATGAATCATTTCCAATAAGCCAGGATGCATCACAGAGACAGAGGTCCCAGTATCCACCACAGCTTTTGTCTGCTGACCACCAGTCTGTATGCAGTCCCTCAATCATTAATTTTGTCTCTGGAACAGTTGGGTCTTACATCTACCTGGGCTGGAACCTGGCTTTCCTGGCTTCTATGCATTTCCCGAAATCAGATTATCTTTTGGGACAGTCCCTGATTAGGTGCATCAAAGTGTTCAGCAATTGCAAAGTTTTTGCCGACGTAGTACTGGTTTACGTTCTTTATCTGCAGTGAACACCACAAAAAGGTCTGCCTCACTTTGAAGTCTCCTTCTTTCTCTTCTGTTATGGAAAGATTCCCATTGAAAGTGTACGAGGGTAGGCCAAAAGGTTCACAGCCTCACCAAGAAGGCTTAGCTGGCTGGAGAAACATGACTTTCCCTACTTTTCAATATAGTCTCCCATGGGTGGAAGGCGCTTTGTCCAGCAGCGTTCAAGCATTGCTATCTTTGTATGGAAGATGGTTGCATCATGCACCTCCCAAAATGCCGCAACGGCATAAATGGCGTCATCATCACTCCCAAAAAGGCGCCCAGGGAGATGGGATTTCAATTTTGGGAGACAGGGGTGAAGGGGGGGGGGGGGGGGGGGGGCAAAAGTTGAAACCTACTGTTGGCAGCCTCAGCCACTGCTACTTGTGCAGTGTGAACAGAATCATCGTCCTGCAGCAAAAGAATCCATGCTCGGAGCTTTCCTCAGCGTTTTTCTTTAATGGCTTCTTTCAGCCGGCAGTAGTCTCCAGCAGTCTTCTGTGATGGTGTGACCCTTTTGCAGGGAGTCAGTCATTATGGTTCCTTTGCAATCCCAGAAAACAGAAGCCACGATCTTTCCAACAGATACCATCTGTTTAATTTCTTGGGAGAGGGAGAACCAAGGTGCTTCCATTGCTTTCTTTGCTTTTTTGAATCGAGCTCATAGTGGTGAACACAAGTTTCATCTTGGGTGACCATTCAAAGGAAATTAGTGGGTCCGCCTGGAAACGATTGATCGATTGATTGATGTGGATACTTATATAGCGCCTATCCTCGGTCAGAGACCAAGCTCTAAGCGCTTTACATACACGGGGACATTTGCACCACAGGCTGCCTACCTGGGCAGAGCCGACTGACGGCTGCCACTGGGCGCTCATCATTCGTTTCCTGTGTCATTCAATCAGATTTCAGACGCACACGCATACACATTCAGACAGACATGTAACATTTTACGTGCATGACCGTTTTTATTTATTTACCCCGCCATGTAGGCAGCCATACTCCGTTTTCAGGGGTGTGCATGCTGGGTATATTCTTGTTTCCATAACCCACCGAGCGCTGACATGGATTACAGGATCTTTAACGTGCGTATTTGATCTTCTGCGTGCGCATACACACGAAGGGGGTTCAGGCACTAGCAGGTCTGCACATATGTTGACCTGGAAGATCGGAAAAATCTCCACCCTTTACCCACCAGGTGCACCGAGATTCGAACCCAGGACCCTCAGATTGAAAGTCCAGCGCTTTAACCATTCGGCTATTGCACCCGAGCCAAAAGATCCCTTAAGTTGTGCTCACCTTTTACAGTTAGTGCCGATGTTTTTAGGTCAGGCCGAGAACATTGATTTACTCTCGAAGTGTGGCAGCCTGCTCCTTTGAAGAAGACCTGTCTTGAAGAATGCTTCACTCCATGCCGGGTTTCTGGAGACTTAATGAAGGCACTGATTGCGAGCTGGTCACAGATGTCTGTGTAGGCACTGGGGTAAACCTTCCTGCATGACCATGTCAGTAATTTATGCAAACTGCAAAATTCCAAGTGAGAAAAATCCGTATCATTTGTCCATATCTGACCGTTGAAGCAACCTCTCAGCTTGTCTGTTCCTTGATTCTCAGTCGCATTGACGACTGCAATTCACTACTCGCTGGTTCTCTGATATGATAGCTCGCCTTCAGATGATCTTGAACAATGCTGCCAAAGTTGTTCTCAAAAAGTAAAAAAAAAAAAAAAGATCATGTTGACCCTCTCTTGTGTCAGCTTCAATGGTTGCTCCTCCAGTACAGAATTCAGTACAAGATTGACATTCTGGCTTATCGCCATTTCGAAGGTTCCCTCCCATTTTACTTATCTTCTGTCCTTCATATTTACACTCCATCCCGTTCTCTCTGGTCTAATGGAGAAAAGCTCCTTCGAGTCCCCAAAGTATCTTCAAAGACATTTGGTCAAAGGGCTTTTCAGCATCAAGCACCTTCTGTTTCTATTTCTCTTCCTCTGGATCTCCGGCACTCACCAACTCTGTCCTGTTTCACAATAAAACTGAAAACCCACCTGTTCAAAATGACCTTTTGATACGACTTAGCATAGTTTAGTCTTCCCCCACCCTCTACACTCCCCTTGTGTCCTACCTCCATTTTAGTATTCATGTGGTGTGTTTGCATGTGGATTGGTATTGCTGTGTATGTATGCATGTACATATATATATATATATATATATATATAAATATGTGTGTGTGTGTGTGTGTGTGTGTGTGTGTGTGTGTGTGTGTGTGTGTGTGTGTGTGTGTTTGTGTGTGTACATACGTGTATATATATATATATACAGGTTATTCAATTTATCAGGCACACAATGATGAATTCATAGCATAGAAATTCATACCCTCACCCCCTTCCCCTTCCCCACCTCCTCTTTCTCCTTTCTCTCTCCCTCCCCCCCCCATCCCCCCTCTCTCTCTCTCTCTCTCTCTCTCCCTCTCTCTCTCTCTCTTCAGATTTTAAAACGTTACACCTGATTTCGATATACCGAAAACAAATCCGCGAAAAGGTAATTAAATGCATTACAACTGACCGATCGAAAAATAGTATGTAGCCGGTTGGGCAGGGTTCTCTCACCACATCAACACCAGTTTTCTTCAAGGCTTTATTGAGGACGCGACGGGGAACGTATCGGGACTTGGGTAAAGGGAACAGGAGAGCTGGGGGTTAAAGGGCAAGGGACTGTCCTCGTGAAAGGAGGGAAATAAATAAATAAGTAAATGATTACCCTGTGGACAAAACAACAAAGTCCTCGTAAGCAAGCATACAGTAGTGTATGTCTACGTTCATTCACTCACTCACTCCAAACATCACTTTACCAAATATTTCACATGAATCTACAATTGTTACAAACGTGTGATAAGACTAAACTATCCCATTAATTGAAATGAGCAATTGCTTCCCAATTCGAAATTGTCTAATTTCTTCAAGATATTTATATAAATCCTAGAAACTTCAAAACGTAAGTTGAGGTTCATTTCAGTTAAGATTAACTCGGTTATTCGAAATAATTGCAAATCCGTTCAAATGGATAACATCCAAACTCATAGTAAACTGATAGAATAATATTAATAGGGAAATACAAATAGCATTTACATTTTGATATCAATTTATCAATGCTAGAAATGCTTACTGTAAAGTATGATATATTTCACTCACCCTATCAGGTTGACAGAGGCCCGCACACACTGCTGTTGCCTGTTCTCTTTTAAAGCTAACTGAGAACTGATGATATTATTGGTTCTACAAGGAAAGGGTAGGAAAACTCACTTCGTAAAAAACATATCAAGATGCAGCACATCCACCCTACATGAATATTATTTTGCACGTGAAGTAATGATGCTAAAGCTAACACGGGACATGAACGTGCACTCTCTCTCTCTCTCTCTCTCTCTCTCTCTCTCTGCGGGGCAAAGAGAACAATTTCGCCCTGTTACAAGTTAATGAACAGATTATCACAATAATATTTTCAGATAATGTTATATTTGAAAGCTATCCACTGGGTGACCAAAGCACACACCGAAATAAACAACAAAGGTCTGAAAGAGGTCAACACACAAACTATAAACCCAAGCACTAGAAAGAAATCACCTGACCACGAAAGCCAGCACAGTCAAAATGCAGTAAGTGGGGCATTATATGTTCTGTTGGGGTACACACACACACACACACACACACACACACACACACACACACACACACACACACACACGCACACACACACACATACACACACACGCACGCACGCACGCACGCACAACCACGCACACACACACACACGCACGCACGCACGCACGCACAACCACGCACACACACACACACACACAACACACACACACACACAACACACACACACACACACACACACACACACACACACACACACATACGCACACGCACATGTACACACACACCATTAACACACACACACCGGCGCGCACACATATATACTCACGCACGCACACCACACACACACACAGACACAGACACAGACACAGACACACACACACACACACACACACACACACACACACACACACACACACACACACACACGCTATAAAAAAAAGGCTATAAACAGGCTATAAAGACAGAAACGGTGCGAGACACATTCAAGAAAGAGCTATTGATCATTAAAACCTCCTCGATGATTTACAGGACATAGGTGCTCGCAGATACACGAAGACACTCAAAGAACACGTCATATCTGTTATTTCTGTCGGGCTGAGAGATTTCCCACATCATATACATTATAACAGATATTTCTGCATACCTCATTTAAAAGATACCTTTATTTATGACTTGATTTATCTATCAGTGTCACATCAAGTGTTAGTGTCAATGTGTACGAAAAGTAAATGGCAAATGCGAACTCTCTCTCTCTCTCTCTCTCTCTCTCTCTCTCTCTCTCTCTCTCTGTGTGTGTGTGTGTGTGTGTGTGTGTGTGTGTGTGTGTGTGTGTGTGTGTGTGTGTGTGTGTGTGTGTGTGTGTGTGTGTGTGTGTGTTCAACTGAATGAAGATAGATTGTCTGCCGAGGTTTATAAATATTAAATTTAACTGAATGGCAGAAGTAAGGTAACATGTGCAACCAACCTTCGAGACATGCCTGCAGTGATGGTTTTGCGTTTGTGTGGCTTAACCATGGTGTCGGATATGTTCGTAGTTTTCTGACTTGTTTTAAAGATCGTGAAACTGATTAAAGATGGCAGGAGTGGAACTAAAATGTCCAAAACAAAGACAAATTTTCTTTGTTCGAATTGTTGAAAGCGATTTTATCTACCAGAACCATATTTAGAAAGGAATACGAACCGTTTCATAAGATGTTCCTTCACAAATTTTCGTTTCGATGTATCCGAAATTACTGTGTACAGTAAAGGATGCAAAACCTGTGCTGTAAATGATATGGTATGCCTCTTATGTAGATCTGCAAAACGAGATGAATTCCATTTATATCATGTTGTCCTGTGTTAGAGACGAAAATATAATTAATCCATTCAGTTTTTATAAAAGACCCGTCAATTTTCGGTTAGAGTTACTTCTGTCTTCAACAGATGAAAGCGTTACTTCGAATCTTACCATTTACATTTACAAGTCAATACAGGATGCAGTTTTATGACTGATTTATGTATGCATGCAGGAACGTTATATGATTAATGTATTATTCATTTAGGTTTGCATGTAGGGAAAATACATGCTTCATGCATCCCCGAGAAAAAAAGTAATAATCACGCCAACATAAGGAATCACGGCCTTGCTGAATTTGCTATCGTTCTCCATGTCTCTGTCTCTGTCTTTCTCTCTCGCCTGACAGATATTTTCCCCCAAGAATGGGAAAGGTCTGTACTGCATATTGATATGTATAATTACCGTAGAATCTGAGCTCACTGGTTCGCATCCCACAGTCGCCAGTATTTTCTCCACTTCCACTAGATCTTGAGTGGTGGTCTGGACGATGGTCATTTGGATGAGACAACAAACCGAGGTCCCGTATGTAACATGCACTTAGCGCACGTAAAAGAACCCACGGCAACAAAAGGGCTGTCCCTTGCGAATATCGTATTGCATCTGTGAAATAAATATGCTGCAAACGCTGTCATCGATCCTTACCTTGCAGACACAGCCACACAGTTTCTTTTTTCTCTCTGCTGTAGGAAAAACACCAGTATGATATCAATGTCTTCATCTGCTTCATCTGTATTTCGCGACCATATGTCTCCATATGTGGAGTGATGGCCTAGAGGTAACGCGTCCGCCTAGGAAGCGAGAGAATCTGAGCGCGCTGGTTCGAATCACGGCTCAGCCGCCCGGATATTTTCTCCCCCTCCACTAGACCTTGAGTGGTGGTCTGGACGCTGGTCATTCGGATGAGACGATAAACCGAGGTCCCGTGTGCTAGCATGCACTTAGCGCACGTAAAAGAACCCACGGCAACAAAAGGGTTGTTCCTGGCAAAATTCTGTAGAGAAAATCCACTTCGGTAGGAAAAACAAATAAAACTGCACGCAGGAAAAAATACAAAAAAATGGGTGGCGCTGTAGTATCGCAGCCCGAATTTCACACAGAGAAATCTGTTGTGATAAAAAGAGAAATACGAATGTGTTTTGCGACCACAGACAATATCCATTGCCGAGAATACACTTCCTTAGATTGCAGGCCCATACTACTGCATGTATGCATGCATGTAAACATTCACGTGTCTTAATGAGTGTGTACTCAGACTGTTAGGCAAGCTGCAAGCTGCATCGGCATGTGTGTTGATTGTAGGTACCCACACTCATGGAAGTGACGCATGCAAAGTGCTTGTGTGTACACACGCTTGTTGAGTTAGTAGGCATGTGCTTTCGCCTGTACAACCGGTGCATATGCATGCACATATGTATGCATGAGCATGTGGCAGCATGCGAATGCTCGCGCTTACACACGTTATGCACGCGTGTGTGCATGTGTAGGCACAAGCGAAATGAACCCTATAGAACTGCTTGTGACTGTAATATTCCCATTCTTGGGGCAGTGAATCCATATCCATTTTGCTCGGCACAGGGAGGCTGGGCCCAATCCTCACCTTCCACCGTTTTAACCTTCCCCAGTCGGTCAGGTACCTGTTCACACCTGGGTGGAGTGTGACGGCACGGCGCTTCCTCCACTGGTGGACGGGAAAAACAAAACGAACCAACCAACCAAATACACAAACAAGCAAGTAAAGACTTGCTGCAGACCCCAAACTCCCACAGGATGGCGACACAGCGGTGTAGGCCTCCCTGGCCTTTTCAACAGTGATGCCTGACACATATCGACGAGAAACGTCAGGCCAGAAACGGCAGAAGAGCCAACTCCGCTATGTCAGCTGCCCTGACTGCTGACGTGTCTGTGCAACGGTAGTCGGTCTGCTGTCTTGATAACGACGATACAGAGGTGGTACATGGTTAACGTCCCAAAGCAACGACTGGGAAAACGCAGGTTCGAACCACATTAGATGTAAATGGATTTCCGGTCTATGGTCGCGGGGCTCTTACAGAGAGCTAATTCTGGCTTTTGTTCGAAGTCTGGTCTTAAAACCCAGCTCTTCCCAAAATAGCCTCCCTTCCCTGCCTCTTCCTTGTCTTCCAGTTTTAGAGTAAGCATGCATGTGAATGATTGGTGTGAAAGCGCTTTGATTTGTCTCTGCACAAGATTCAGCGTTATATAATAATAATAATAATAATAATAATAATAATAATAATAATAATAATAATAATAATCATAAAATCAGAAGAGTGGGACCACACGTTCGAGTACCATCCACTTTACGGATACGTCTTTCGGGAGAGTTGCTCAAATTTCGTGACCAGTACTGCAAGTGTCTGTGTCTGTCAGGCCTGGTTGTACTGGAACATGTTATAAACAGAAGTGCAGAGTACGGCCTTGTCACATAACTCCAGACCTTAATGGAGGTCCATAGCAGCATCGTTATTATTCTCATCCTTACTCATGTACCGCAAATTTGATTTCTCTTCACTTCCATGCCTGTGTAGAGTTCGTGTCAAGGTCTTTGGTGTAGGCAGATTGAGTGGGACTGTCGTTGGAGGGACATGTGGCGGTCTCAGTTCCAGTCTCACTCAGTCTGCCTTCTCAGAGGGGGTCGAGACCAAAGTATCCTGTGCAAACCACCTTTCTTTTTGGGGGTACATTAGGACTAGGGTGAACATAAATGATAGCCTTTTAAAACCACCACCCCACCCCAAACGCTATACAGTTTTAAAGGTTAAAAGATTAACCAAGATTATTTATTAATGCGCCCTTCAAATGGAAAACGAAGACACCTAGGCTCGATGTATTATTCAGTCTATAGTAGCAATGCATTATTCAATGAGCCCAGCAGGTCAGGGTGTGGTGTGCAGCTTTTAACCTTGGGTTTAAGTATCAAGAGTCCATGTGTATATAATTATATATATATATATATATATATATATATATATACATATATATACTTACATACATACAGAGAGAGACATACATGCATACATACATACATACATATATACATACATACAGATGTGTCAGCAGATTCACTGGGACTGTCGTTGGAGGGACATGTGGCTGTCTCAGTTCCAGTCTCACTCAGTCTGCCTTCTCAGAGGGGGTCGAGAACAAAGTATCCTATATACGTTGTGCTACACATGCAGAGGCTACTTTATACTGTGTAATAAGTAACGGGTCGCCATTTATTTCAAAGAATCTTTGTTTTGTTTTGTTCTGTTTTGTTTTCTTTACCTTCGTTTGGAATGAATATTATAACCCCCTGTCTTATTTGATCCAGAACAGGTCGCAGTTCCGGCTTTAACGAGAATGTTGACCAGCATGACATTTTCTTAGATGTCTAAAAACCACTGACCTGAATCAGATGAGGCCATGACTGTTTCCGTGGAATGTTTCGTCCTTTATCGATAAACATTTGGATATTTGCGTCACCTGCCTCAAGATTGAAATTCCAACAGAGCCGGCCAAAAATAGCTTTGACCATATTCTGTTAACAAAAACAACAGCAACAAGAAGTAGATAACTATCTTGTAAAGATACTTAGTATTTGTTCTCTTACAAGTTTATTCCACCAACACGTCAACATATTGTCTCTTGAAGACTCCACAGTGTTCTCTCTCTCTCTCTCTCTCTCTCTTGCAAAAAAGAATTACAATCGCGTTTAGAAAAGGTAGGTCTTTGGTAGGCATCGTACGTTGCTATGTACTCTATTTAGTTTTTACTTCTTTTCCTTCACTGTATCAGTCCAGCCCAACTAATGAATGACGTCATCCTCTCCTGGTAGACATTTGTGCGTACGTGCGCGCTTGTGTGTGTATGTACGCGTGCGCTCGCGCAAGCATATGAGTGTGTGTGTGTGTGTGTGTGTGTGTGTGCAGTAATGTTGACTGGCCAAAGGTGCAAACACAAAATTAAACCGTGCAGCCCTAAAACTCTGAACAGTGCTTTCTTGCTCACGTGCAAACGATGCAGTGAATACGTGAACAGAGGATCAAGCCAGTGCTTGCTGCCTGTCCTCTTGCAACGTACATGTTCACATGAAGGCTATCTACTTCCAGTCTTCCAATGATGCATTGTAAACTTTAAGACGTGCTTTGAAAAGGGTGAAGTCTCACTAAGCGAAACGCTCTCCCCGGGGACAGCAGTCAGAATTGCAAACAGGATAATGTGTTGTGACAAAAGAGTGATACAATACAATACAATACAATACAATACAATACGAAATTTGATACTTCTGTGATAGTCGAACGCTTGTAGCTTGCACACAGTGCTTGAATCGATGTCAGTAAATATGGTGGTGTGTCCATCGAGATCAATGATGAAAAATACAAAAAATACAATTAAAACATATTACAGTGTCAAGCAGAAGAAGAAAACCCCAATCCATTATATATGCTTGCCTGCACTACTCCTGCTCTTGTTTACAGACTGTATGGTGGTGTGTCCATCGAGATCGATGATGACCATCGTTGTCATCCAGCTGGGGGATGGGGGGAGGGTGGTGGTGGGGTGGGGGGGAGGATGCTCATGAATCTATCTGTGAATGCGCAGATGGCTGAATAGTCCAATCTGCGCACGAAATGTTCGCTGACAGTTGGGGCAGACAAAGACAGGCATACCATTGTCAGGGAGCTTGTTTGCCCATGACTTTCTGGCCTGCCTCTTCTGAACAGCTGCAGCAGTCCTGTTGGCCTCGCACAACTTGGCGCCTTTGTGCACAGCAGTGCGCCATTTGTCACGGTCCACTGCAGATTCCTCCCAGGAGTCAGGGTTGATATCAAACGCTTTCAGAGAGACTTTCAGAGTATCTCTGAAGCGCTTCTTCTGACCTCCGTGTGATCTCTTCCCTTGTTGGAGCTCGCCATAGAAGAGCCTTTTGGGCAGCCGATGGTCTGGCATGCGCGCCACGTGTCCAGCCCAGCGAAGCTGGGACTTCATCAGGATGGTGAAGATGCTGGGAAGGGTGGCTTTTGCGAGCACCTCTGTGTCTGGGATCCTGTCTTGCCACTTGATGTTCAGTAGCTTCCTGAGGCATGTTGTGTGGAAGTGGTTCAGCTTCTTGGCATGTCGTTGGTACACTGTCCAAGTTTCGCAGGCGTACAGTAGTGTGGGGAGAACTACTGCTCTGTAGACCTTTAGCTTGGTCTCAAGACTAATGCCTCTTCTGTTCCAGACATTTGCATTGAGTCTACCAAAAGTTGCACTTGCTCTTGCAATCCTGACGTTCACTTCATCGTCGATTGTCACATTTCGTGACAGTGTGCTGCCAAGGTATGTGAACCGCTCCACCGCACTGAGTCTCTGACCGTTGACTGTGATGTTGGGCTCAACGTAGGGTTTTCCTGGGGCTGGGTGATGGAGAACTTCAGTTTTCCTTGTGCTGATGGTAAGGCCGAAGTTCCTGCTGGCAGTGGCAAACTTGTCGACGCTGAGTTGCATGTCAGCTTCAGATCCAGCGTTGAGGGCACAATCATCAGCAAACAAAAAGTCTCTGATGATGTCTGTCATGACCTTCGTTTTTGCTTGAAGCCTTCTGAGGTTAAACAGCTTGCCATCTGTTCGGTACTTTAGGCTGATTCCAACATCGCCATCTCTGAAGGCATCAGTAAGCATTGCAGAGAACATGAGGCTGAACAACGTTGGAGCCAGGACGCAGCCTTGCTTGACACCATTTGTGACAGCAAAAGGAGCAGATGTTTCGCCATTGTCCTGGACTCGAGCCTGCATGCCTTCATGGAATTGGCTGACGAAGGAAATAAATTTCCGAGGGTATCCGTACTTGGCCAAGATCTTCCACAGTCCCTCTCTACTCACGGTGTCGAAGGCCTTAGTGAGGTCGACATAGGTGGAGGACAGATCAGCATTTTGCTCCCGACATTTCTCTTGCAGCTGCCTTGCAGCAAACACCATGTCGGTGGTTCCGCGCTCTTTCCGGAATCCACATTGGCTCTCAGGCAAATGACCTTGGTCAAGGTGTGCTGTGAGGCGGTTTATTAGGATCCTGGCAAGTATCTTGCCTGCGATGGAGAGTAAGGAAATGCCCCGATGGTTATCACAGGCTTGCCGGTTCCCCTTTCGCTTGTACAAGTGAATGATAGATGCATCTTTGAAATCCTGGGGGATCGTCTCTTCTTTCCACATGAGTGAGTACAGCTGATGGAGCTTCTCAGTCAGCACAGTGCTTCCATCCTTGTAGACCTCTGCTGGTATGGAGTCTGAGCCAGGTGCTTTGCCACTGGATAGCAGACGGATTGCTTTCTGGGTCTCAAGAGGTGTTGGCGGATCGTCCAGTGCTTCGTTGATAGGGACTTGTGGGAGACGGTCTATGGCTTCATCATTTATGAAGGAAGGGCGATTTAAGACACTGTTGAAGTGCTCAGCCCAGCGTTCGAAAATTTTCTCCTTCTCGGTGATCAAGGTATTTCCATCTGCACTGAGGAGGGGGGATGATCCTGAGGATGTGGGGCCGTAGACTTCTTTTAAGGCATCATAGAACCTCTTCATATCGCGCCTGTCAGCATATCCCTGGACCTCATCAGCTTTGTCACTCAGCCACTTATCCTGCATCTGGCGTAACTTTTGCTGAACAGTCCTGCGGATGGCATCGTACACATCGCTTTTTTGATGTGGACTTTGGGTTGCTCAGGTAGGCTTGATGCAGACGGCGTTTCTCATCCAGAAGCTGCTTGATTTCATCACAGTTTTCATCAAACCAGTCTTTGTGCTTTCTGGTCATGGGTCCCAGGGTCTCTGAAGCTGTACTATAGATCAGCTCACGCAGGGTCCTCCAGTCAGACTCCACATTCTGGTTGTCCAGAGAGGCGGATTCCAGACGATCTTCCAGCAGCTCCACAAAGGACTGTTTGATGGTGATGTTTTTCAGCTTAGTGATGTTAAGCCGTTTTGGAGCCTTCTGGCCTTGGGGGCGTCTCTTGGACTGGATTCGAATATTCAGCTTCGAGACTACAAGGCGATGGTCTGTCCAACACTCGGCGCCGCACATGGTCTTTGTTACACGTACATCTTGCCTATCCCTTTTCCTGACGATGACATAATCGATGAGATGCCAATGCTTTGAGTGAGGGTGCATCCATGACGTCCTGTTACGGGTAGGGAGGCAGAAAACTGTGTTGGTTATCAGCAGTTCGTGCTCTGCACAGGTCTGAAGCAAAAGCAATCCATTTGGGTTGCAGTGGCCCACACCATGCTTTCAAATCACTCCATCCCAGGAGATGTAGTCAGAGTGAACTCTAGCATTGAAGTCCCCAAGAATGATGAGCTTATCTGCTTTAGGGATAGCAGCAATGACAGAGTGAAGGTCCTCGTAGAACTTCGCCTTCACTTCATCCGGGTTGGTCATGGTTGGGGCGTAGGCACTGACAATGGTGAGGTGCTTCTGGCCAGATGCCAGTGGGAGTTTCATGGTCATAAGCCTATCATTGACTCCCTTTGGGATTCCAGCTAGCTTGCTGACAAGTGCTGTTTTTACTGCAAAACCAGCGCCAGCCTCACGTCGCTCTTCGCTTCCTCGTCCACTCCAGAAGAAGGTGTAACCAGATCCCTGTTCACAGAGCTCGCCTTCGCCTGCAAGCCGAGTCTCACTCAAGGCTCCGATGTCAATGTTGTATCTGGCGAGTTCGGATGCAACTAGTGCCGCTCTCCTTTGGGGTCTGTCCGCGTTATCTCTATCCAGGAGAGTCCTTATGTTCCAAGCACCAATGGTGAGAGGAACGATCCTTGTTTTTTTCTTTTCTTTCTTGTTTCGACCACTAATGTAGGGTCCCCGCCAGCCGCGGTATGCTGGCCAGGGTGATATGGAGCAGGCAATTTTTAGGGCACCTTTTCTAGCCCCTTCCTCATGCCAGGGAGGTGAGCAGTGCATTCCTAAAGAGGGCTGCTCAGACGCTCAGACGGCTGCCGAGCTCCATCGCTGCTCCTGTGGACGAAGAACGACCCTATGGCCTGAGCCGCCTGCATGCAGGTCTGTGGCTGCGACTGCCAGTGTACCCACACCTGTCGTTTCGTCGCTCGCCTGTCGCCACAGGACTTGGCGGTGATTAAATGATGAAGGATGAAAGGTCATTTTGGATGACTGATGACTTGCGCGATGAGTTTGTTTAAAGTGAAGAGGAGTTGCGCAACGTCGACCTCACTCTCTCGTCCGGGTCCACCAATTTCCAGTGGCAAGACTAAGTCGAGACGACTGGAGGATGAGCACGGATGCAGTGGATGACCAAGATATCCTTTCGGTGTCTCATCTTGCTCTCTGCACTCCACAGTGCGTTGCTGTAACCGCCTTCCTCTCCGTTGAACCGATAGGTTTCTTCCGCAGAATCTGCCAGATCCAGACTTCGCATGCATGGGTAGACACACCCCGGGGGCCAACTGCGTGTGACATGCACACAGCACAGGTCAGGTCAGGTCATTAGATCTGCTACTGGTAACCTGTAATCCAGTACAACCTGTTCAGGGTCGGGTTGCCGGCGACTAAATCGGCACTCCCACTGCTCCCTTCCGGGACTGGTGAGGCGGGTGGCTAGACACCCTTATGGAGATCCATAAAAGGGCGTTGGCTCAGGAGAGCCACCGACGGCCATCTAGCTCCAGTAAATATAAATCAAACTGTAAACACTGAGGTCACAGCAGAGTACGCAACTAGAGAAGCGAAATGAAATACATGCCTCCAGATCTTACTGACTGCTAGATGAGAGTAAATGCTCATCGAAGTTTTAAGAACGCGAAAATGAGTTTCCGTTTGTTTGTTCGTGTAAAGGATTGTAATGTTTATCTGTAGAAGCTATAAGCTTCAGATCCAAATATGCAGAAGTGAAGACAAGGACGCGGGAAGACATGGCTGACTGAAAACAAGCGAGAATTAAATGAGGATAAAACTGAAATCATGATTATCACCCCACAAAGACTTTGCCACTCCATCTCTCTTCCTTCCTCAGTCTCCCTCTGTGGCACTGACATTCCTCTTTCCTCTTCCGTCCGCAATCTTGGTGTCATACTTGACCAGTCTCTTTCCTATTAGCAGCATGTTGCAAATAATATTATGCAAACTGTGTTACTTTGAAATTCGCAGAATTGCATCTATTTGACATCTCCTGACTAAAACTGCAACCCAAACTCTCCTCTGTGTCTTTGTGCTGTCACGCCTGGATTATTGTAATTCCCTACTTGTTGGTTCACCCAGCTATCTCATTACTAGGCTTCAGAAAGTCCAGAACCATGCTGCTCGTCTTGTCTTCTGTTTCTCTAAATTTGATCACGTCTCTCCTCTCCATGCTTTACACTGGCTCCCAGTACAAGAAAGAATTATTTACAAAGTCGTCTGTGTTTGTTTCAAGTCCATTGCAGCTTCTGGTCCACAGTATCTTTCTGATCTCATTCATCCATACATACCCTCACGCCAACTCCGCTCTTCTTCTGACACCCACCTGCTCAGGATCCCCCCTGTTCGAACCAAAACGTATGGCCAACGCAGTTTTTCATACCAAGTCCCCATTCTTTGGAATCACCTTCCTCAGCCTCTCCGTCATTCATCTTCGTTCCAAACTTTCAAATCCAGTCTGGAGACCCACCTTTTCCCCTCCTGAATAATTTCAACAGCTCATCCCTTTCCAGTATGAACTAATATGACTGTTAGTGAGTGAATGAGTTTGAGAGTTTCAGAATTTGTTGGTTGTATTGTTGATTGTGTAATATTTATGTTTGTCAGGTCAGGTCAGGGGCATAGCCCTTGCTACTGGTACCATGTAACCAAGTACTGCCTGCCGCATGTGAAGTCTCCCAACGACGGACCAGGCAGAGGAGGAAACCTTTCCCAACGGCTGTGAAGGCGGAAGAGGATGACCAAAGGGCAGGGGGAGCTCTTATCCTTGGCTGGAAGTCCCCCTAGGAGACGGAGCTCCGAAGAAAAAAACACCTTCCGAGGCCGTCCTACACGTGGCAGTATCTGCACCTGTGAGACTGTGAGCGTCGGTAGGCGAGAGAGTTGGGAAGGGACTAGACCAATCTTCCTCACTAAAAAAAAGTCACCTGTGCTGGTCAGGTAACCAGGCTAATGTCGGAACGACGAGTTAGCCCTTCAACACCCATTTTTCCCAAGCCCTGCGGCGATGGAGAAGTGGCAACGGGGACAGGCAGAGGATGCTGCTGGCAGTTCCTAGTCACGACTCTGTATGCAGGCGGCTTTAGGGTGATGGTCGTCTGCCGTAGACTGGGTCAGATGCGGCGCCCGTATCCTCCCACAGTGTCAGAGCAGCCCTTTTTAGGGACAGCACTGCTCTCCCCACATGGGGAAGGGGAGATAAAAGGATCCCTAAACAAAGCCTGCATCGCCTAGTACCTAGTAGGAAACCACACCTACTTGGACATCCAACACTAGCGGTCAAAAACAACAGAAGAAAAGAACCAGGAGTCATGCCCTGACTCTGGGTGCCTGGAATGTTCGCACCCTTTTAGACAGAGACAACAGACCAGAAAGGCGCACAGTGCTCATTGCTAGAAAGCTTGATCGCTACCAGGTGGACATAGTAGCCCTGAGCGAAACCAGGTTTGCCAGTGAAACCCAGCTGGAGGAAGTTGGAGGAGGCTACACCTTCTACTGCATTGGGAAGCCAGATGGCACCCCAAGAACCTCAGAGCCATATGAACAAAATTTGCATGACAGCTTGACAGCCTTCCACGTGGGATAAATGATAGGCTGATGACTCTGCGTCTGAAGCTGTCCAAGGATCGCTTCTCCACAGTCATCAGCTGCTATGCCTCGACGATGACCAACCCTGATGACATCAAAGAAGGCTTTTACGAGGAGCTCAGCCATACCATTTCAGCGGTAGACAGAATGGACAGGCTGATCATCCTTGGGGATTTCAATTCCCGTGTCGGCGTGGACTTCTCCTCGTGGCCAAAAGTCCTAGGACAGCACGGCACTGGAAAGGGCAACTCCAACAGGCTGCTTTTGCTCTCGCCTGAGAGTGGTGTGTGCAGACGGCTGCTTGGTAAGCTCTGTGTTAAATGAAAAAAATGTGAAGGATTCAGACAACGTACAAATGTGATTTTCGGCAAGATTGTGCGTGAAAGTACAGTGATCGTCAAGGCATAATTACTTTTCCTCGATCGTGACGGGTTACTTAGTTAATTGCATAAAACACTTTAACAGAGAATAATTAATGACATTTTCAGCACTGTTCAGAATTTAACTGGATCAGAGAGACGCGTAGCACGTGAATCTGTTATGCAGTGGAAACGCCCCCCTCTTAACAGCTAGCCCGAGAACATGTGAACTGTGTAATCACCCAAATGCTGCTATGCGTGTGATACCAAGAGTAAGGCCCTGTCAACACGATGTCATGTGTGTGTGCGTAGAATGAGTCAGAGTTTTAATCCATGCAGCAATGACTGACCCACTAGTAACTGATCACTCAATGGCAGATGAAGTTGATCATACTTTAGATTACAAAAAACTAAAACATACAGCTGATGTGATACAAAAACGTTTCTGGTGCGATGAACAAGAACTGAAAGTATGGCGGAATATCCTCCTGCGCCGTTATTCAGCCATCACAGAGAGTGCCATACAGGTCCAGGTCACTGATTATGATCAGAATGATCATGTTGTGCCATCCCCTGGTTTAGGTCTGGGTTACAACTCTTCCTACCGAACTGGCCAAAACAACCATTCGGCTGTTTTGGAAATCTTCGAAAAGGATTACCATCACCCTGTATTTCAAGAGCTCCCTTAAATTTGGAACTCTTCTTTGTCAAGGCAGAGACTGTTACCACTGGGACCTGGATGAGGTGAGAAGCTGAAATAGATGGTTTCAGCTTTTCTTCAAAACGACGACATCAACACTCTGACCTCATCCCTACTTCAAGTACCCGTGACTTTCATCAGACCCTTTGGCCCCTTGTCACTGACCCCGTGCCAGATGGACCCCCAATCCCTGCCTCCAGCAGCGACAGGTGACATGAACGTGTCGGATACCCAAGGACAGTCTTCCACTGGAACAGCCTTAGACGAGATGTCTTCATCACCTGTTTCATTCCCACCAGCAACCATGTCGACCAGTGACAGCCATGCCATACTGCCCTATGTCCACACACCTTCACACATCGTCCTGCACCCCCCCTACCCGTTCTCCCTCCCTGGCGCGATCACTTCCTCCCTCTGCGGATCCCAAACCAACGTCACCCACCACCACCCCTGTTGGGAGGAAACGCAAAAAAGATTCGAAGGTGCACTCTGTGTTTCAAACAAAGACCCAGCAAAGTCTCACCGATCCTGAGCGCACTGTCATCAACTGGCTGGCGGATACACTTCCAGCCCACACAGACTTCCAGGCAGAACGCAGTGTGTCCAGGGATCAGCAGCAGACCAGCCACAGGGCACGGGAACCTCAGTCCAGGTCTGGTGCTGGTGATGCCGGACTGAGACAGGAGACCAGTTGCTTTATGAGAACAGATCAGAAACTGTACCGAGATAACAGACTCGATCACAATAGTGCACAGACTGTTCCTGTCAGCACGAATCACCATGATTCACAAAACTATGCCCCCGTTACTACCAGTGTACAAAATCCCTACCCCCATCAGTCCTTTGACCCCATGCCTCCTGTGATAATGCCGTCAGTTGGCAGCAACGTGCATTCCATGTCCCCCATAACAGTCAAGGCCATCTGACATCAACCAGCGTCAACAGGATGGTCCTGTTGATGGAAACTACCCTCCTTCCTTCTTTTCCATGGACCACTTCCCTCCCTTTGTTCACCATCACTCCCGGCCTTCTATGACCGACCCCACCTTCCCCCCTCACCCAGAGGTCAGACCATCCCAACCCGTGGATAGACGTGTGGCCAGTCCCCATCCCCAACAATTAGTCCACAGTAATCCAGTGGCCTCTCGTTTCCCACCAGACATAAACCCAACCCCAACCCCACATCCCACAGACATGAACCAGCAATACTTGTATTTGTTAAACATGATCACATCACAAATGCTAAACATACAACGGCCTTATTAGTTTTGTTTGGTGTAGCGCGTGTGTGTATGAATGCATGCGCTCACGCTCACATGTGCATCTGTGTATGTTTGAGTACAAGTGTATGCGTTGTGTATAGCAGGTTTGCCTGACTTGGCTGTTTCCAGTTACATTCTATGTTGGTAGTAACCATTAGATTGACTGTGACGGAATTTTTTGTGGTTGTCTGCAGTAGAAAGCAGGCCTACCTGGAATAACTTTATTATTTTCTTGGAACTTTATACATTTTCTGATTGTTTTCTTGTTCGAGAATTCCAAAGTATATTCACATTTGCTGTTGGTGTAGGGTTTCTTCTTCGTCGTGCATCTTAAGCATGACTGTGTTGATTATCATAGTCATTGTAGCATTTCATTATCGTTGGGGTCGATTTTCATTCTCTTTTTCATACTTCCTTGTTTATGCAATTCCGTCACTACCGCTCTTCTGTCTTATACCTATTCATCTCGTTCTTTCCTCGGTATATATGTTATACATTTTGCTTCTATTATTTCTCTCGTGCTTGCTTGTGTCACTTGTATATGTCATTTGATTATCCTAGCCTTTGCACTGTCTTCTGAAGTGTGGCACTGTCCTACCACTTGAGCTTATTGATTTGATTCATATGTTTGATTTCGATTTTGTTATTGTTGTTTTTGTCTACTATTTTAGAAATCCCTATAATTTATTGTTTCAATAAGTCCTTGGCTAAAATGTGAAGGACTCAGAGTAGGTCATCTCAATATTAATCATATAATAAACAGAATAACTGAAATAGCGCTTATCTTAGAAAACTCAGGGAAAAACTTTCATTTATTTGGATTTTCCCAATCTCATTTGTCTAGCCATATAACAAACAACGATATTTCAATTCCAGGATACTACATCATTCGCAAAGATCCAATGCAATGTAGAGAAACCGGAATCACTTTGTATATTCACCAATCAGTTAGATTTAGAAGAATTCGATTCTTAGAACAGCAAGGAATAGAAACAATTTGGATAGAAATTCAGCTTAAATTTACTAAACCAATATTTGTATGTTTTCTGTATAGAAACCCAGCTGAGCACATTGACTGGATAGACTTAATGGTGGAAAAAGCCTATGACAAATCCATTGACATAATGGTATTAGGAGATTTTAATATTGATTTGTTTAAAGTAAGTAACCATTGGAAACTAACATTTGAATTGTTCGGTCTCACGCAACTGATAAATTCACCCACACGAATCACTGATTTCTCCAGCACACTAACTGATCACATTTATGTTACTAATTCAGTAAGTATCATAGACTAATGTTCCTGTTTTTGGTTGTAGTGATCATTTTTCCAGTTTGTTTTACTTGGTCAAGAAAGGGAGTTAAAATACCCAAATTAAATCACAAAACTTGTTTTTAGAAATTTTTCAAAATGTGACAGTGAAACCTTTCTCTTTGATCTTTTGAATTCATCGTTAAATAACGTTTATCAGTATACAGATCCCAGTCAGGCTTTAGTCCTATGGTATAACATTTCTTTTATAGTATCTATAATAAGCATGCCCCTCTCCAAATCAAAAGAGTCAGGCATAAGATAAAACCCTTCTTCTTTTTTTTTTTTTTTTTTTTTTATAGTATCTATAATAAGCATGCCCCTCTCCAAATCAAAAGAGTCAGGCATAAGATAAAACCCCCTTGGCTGACAAAAGAAATACAAAATGAAATATATCAAAGAGATTATTTGTTAAAAAATGGTTCCTGTGAAGACTTTAAATAAACAAAGAAACAACCTGACTTCTCTCACACGAGCTGAGAAAAAGAAATATTTTCTTAATCTAATTAATGGAAAGAAAGACAGCAAAACAATATGGAAAACTATTCATATACTGACAAATAAAAATAATCACTCTGTTTCAAATTCGATTATAGATATTTCTGCTAATGCATTGAACTTTCACTTTTCTACAGTGGCAAATTAAATTATCCAGAATGATAGATCAATCGATAATAAGCTAGAAGAATTACAGAAGTACTGCCAAGGAAAAAATATCCACTCAGAACTTGATATTAGTGCTATAGATATTCACAGACTGTCAGCGCCAGTAGTAACTGAAACTCTCACTTATATGTATAACCTCTGTCTTGATAAAAACTGTTTCCCTAGTGCTCTTAAAGAAGCGCAAATCATACCTTTATACAAATCAGGAAACAATGCTGATCCATCTAATTATAGACCCATTTCGATTCTGTTGGTACTTTCAAAGCCACTAGAACAACACATCAATAAGTGCCTTCTCTCCCATTTATACAAATATGATCTTATACACTCAAACCAATCAGGATTCAGAAGAAAAAAATCACTCTTGCCACACAGCTTTACAAATTTAATCAATAAATGGTATTCCAATAAAATTTAAAAAATTTAAAAAAATAAAAAACACTAAACAATTTTCTGGCGTTCTTTTTTTTTTTCTTTCTTTTTTTTCTTGATTTCGCAGAAGCTTTTGATGTTATTAATCATGACCTCCTCCTTAAGAAACTAGCACACTACAGATTATCACACTGCGCATTGTTACTGATTTCATCCTTTCTTTCACACAGACAACAAGTAGTATCTTTCAATACAGAAACCTCTATTTTTCTTCCCAACAAATGTGGTGTCCCCCAAGGTTCAGTCCTTGGCCCTCTATTATTTTCCTCATTCATAAATGATCTACCTTTATTCTTAAAAACACACTGCGAAATGTTTGTTGACAACACAACTTTAGATACAAGTAATTTTAATGCTGATCAGGTTTATATTACTAAGCAAGAAAACATTAACCTTCTTGTTAAATGGGCTAAACTTAACCACATGGCTTTTCATCCTGATTAACCTAAATTCATGATGATAACCACTAGGAAAAAACGTCAAAAACTAACTGAAAATTTACCTGTCCTTTATGTTGCTGACGTAAAAATTGAAGAAGTTGCTAATCTTAAGGTTTTGGGAATAACAATCGACAGTAACCTATCTTGGTCAAAACACATAGAAAGTCTAACCAAAACTATTGCTTCGAGGTTATATCATTTGAAAAAAAAAGAAAAAAAATCCTTTCCATACAAGCTAGAAAACTATTCTTTTACTCATGCATTCAATCCAATATTGACTATGCTTCCACTCTTTGGGATTCAGCAAGCAATAATTTACTAAAACCGTTGATTAGTATCCACAAAAGAGCCGTAAAACTTACCATTGACAAATTTTCAACATTGACAGATACTTATTACAAACAAAATAATGCATCCTTCCACTTAAGGCTAAACTATTATACAATAAAGGACTGTTCATGCACAAAATCCTTCATGACAACGCTCCATCCTGTCTGACAAATATGTTTAGTTTTAATAATTATTGACACTCACATAAGATAAACCTTCCTTTTACTACTATCTTTTTGTGTAAATGAAGCCTTCCATATTCAGGGGGTGGTTATGGAATCATATCACAGAAATTTTAAACCGGAATCAAATTTTCAAAAATTCAAATCTACCTTACTAATATACCTAATGAATCTCTCAAACTTGGCACTTCTTTATCCTAGAATGTACTGATTATATTCCAGTGTCAGAGATATTTCATGAATATAGAAAATGAAGTTTGCTATAGATTCATCACCCATGACCCATCTCTGTCGATCTATCTCTCCTCCTGCGAAGATCCCTTCCTTCTATATAGAAAGGGTGAATACCGTAGTCGCACCTTCTCGCCACGTTAATGTGGGTGTTTCCTCAGGGGGACACGGTGCAGGTTGTTTCAACCGACGCGGCACGGGAGCGAGCAACTGGCGCTATATCAAAACTAGATCTCGGCCTCTCCAATCAAGGAAAGCCGCAGCTAGACCAGTCTAGCATGGAGAGGGATGGGCTCCGCCATGCTTTTCTGCCCAAGACTCACCGCATGAATGACGACCACTACTCAACCCATACCGGCTCGGTCGTCGCCCGGGTCAACAAGGACCGCGCCTTCCATTGCAAACCAGGGTGGAGGTGACAAATGTGCTACTGGTGGACCACACAACAACAAGCTCCGGGCCAGGAACAACATCTCTATTGGCACGTGGAATGTCAGAACACTAAGGACGCCAGGAAAATTGGAAGAACTGACACATGCAATGAACAAATATCGCTGGCACATCCTAGGACTCTGTGAAACACGATGGAAAAACATCGGTGAAATACCCACACTTGAAGGCCACAGACTATTTTACAGTGGTAGAGAGGACAAACACGAACATGGAGTAGGGTTCCTGATCCACAAAGACATTGTTAACACTGTCATGGGCTGCCGACCAATATCCAGCAGGCTCACTACCATCCGCCTGAGGGCATCCCCATTCAACATCACCATCATACAAGCATATGCTCCAACATCTGATCACAGCGATGATGAAGTTGAGGAGTTCTACGAACAACTACAAGAAACCCTTGATCAGACACCAAAGAAAGACATCATAGTAGTACAAGGTGACTGGAACGCCAAGATCGGAGAAGACTCCTACAACACCTGGAAGGGCACATGTGGACGATATGGTAACAACGCTACAAATGAAAGAGGTTTGAGACTCCTGGAATTTGCCTGCTTCAACAACCTGAAGATAACAAACACATTTGGACCACACAAAGCATCCAGAAGATGGACATGGCACAGCCCTGGAGGAGATCACCACAACCAAATAGACTACATCATGGTAAAGAAGCGTTTCCAGTCTAGCGTGAACATTGCCAAGACAAGAAGTTTCCCAGGAGCTGACATTGCAAGTGACCACGACTTGGTAATGATGACCTTCAAACTCCAACTGAAGAAAACAAAGAAACAAAGCTTCTCAAGACTGAAGTTCGACCTGGAAAAATTGAAAGATCCTGAAGTACAAGAGGCATTCCAAGCCATGATTGGTGGGAAATTCGCGCCACTCATCACTCTCGATGCAGATGACGCCGACCTGGATACACTCGTAAGCGACTTCAACGCAGCTGTGACTGAAACAGCCCAAACAACTCTTGGAAAACAACACATCAAAAAGAAGCCCTGGGTCACGGACGACATCCTACAGCTGTGTGACAAACGTAGAGACCTGAAAAAGAAAAAGAATGAAGAAGAAGGGGCAAAACAGTACAAAGCAGTTAACACCGAAATCAAGAGAAGCATGAAGAAGGCAAGGGAGAATTGGATTGAAGGAAAATGCCAGGACATAGAGGAAAACCTGACAAGAAACAACAGCAAGAAAGCCTACCAAGTTGTGAAAGAACTTACCAACACAAGGCAAGGTAGAACTATGTCCAACATCCAGACCAAGGATGGAAAATGTCTAACAGAAGAACAAGACATCCTAAAGCGATGGACAGAATACTGCTCAGAGCTATACAACATACAGACCACAGGTGATCCAGCAATACTGAATGTCCCACCAGCCACTGATAACAGTAATCACCCCATACTCCGTGAAGAAATAGAGGCAGCAATAGCATCGCTGAAAAAAGGGAAATCGGCAGGAGTGGACAACATCCCATCAGAACTGGTCCAAGCAGGGGGTGAAGTTATGATAGATGTGCTACTGAAAATCTGCAACAAGATCTGGCAAACAGGGGAATGGCCCACACCGTGGACACAATCACTGATCATCACCCTTCCCAAAAAGGGCAATCTCCAGCAGTGTCAAAACTACCGCACCATCAGCCTGATTAGTCATCCCAGCAAAGTCATGTTGAAGATCCTGCTTAACAGACTGAAACCACAAGCAGAAAACATCATTGCTGAAGAACAGGCAGGTTTCAGACCAGGAAGGAGCACAACTGAACAAATCTTCAACTTGAGGTTGCTATGTGAGAGGTACCATCAACACCAACAAGACCTCTACCATGTCTTCATTGATTTTAAGAAGGCATTTGACAGGGTCTGGCATGCAGCTTTGTGGGCTACCATGAATCTGTACAACATCAGCGCCAACCTGATCAGACTGATACAGCACCTCTATGACAAAGCCACCAGTGCCGTCTACCTCAACAATAGCATCGGGGACTGGTTCAGAACCACAGTCGGAGTGAGACAAGGCTGTCTACTCTCCCCAACACTCTTCAACATCTTCTTAGAATAATGACTGACGCACTGGAAGAGCATGTAGGAACAGTCAGCATAGGCGGCAGAACAATCACAAACCTACGTTTTGCCGACGACATTGATGGACTGGCTGGAAAAGAAGAAGAACTGGCAAGCCTGGTCAAACATCTAGACAAAGCCTCCACATCGTATGGAATGCAAATCAGTGCGGAGAAAACCAAACTGATGACTAACAACACCAACGGCATCAGCATTGACATCAAAGTCAACGACGAAAAGCTTAAAACAGTCCACAGCTTCAAATATCTGGGAGCAATCGTGCCAGATGAAGGATCTAAACCAGAAGTACTCTCGAGAATTGCCCAAACAACAACGGCACTCAACAAGCTGAACACCATCTGGAACAACAAAAACATCGCTCTCAGCTCAAAAATCAGACTGATGCGTTCCCTGGTTATATCAATATTGCTCTACGCCTGCGAGACTTGGATCCTGACTGCAGACATCGAGAGAAGAATCCAAGCTGTCGAGATGAGATGCTTTCGTAGACTACTTGGCATCTCCTACAGAGACCACATCACTAACACGGAAGTGAAGAACAGAATCCAGCAAAGTATTGGACCCTACGAAGACCTTCTGTCCATAGTGAAAAAACGCAAACTTAGGTGGTATGGACACATCTCCCGATCATCTGGTCTTGCCAAAACGTTCCTGCAAGGCACCGTACAAGGAGGCAGAAAGAGAGGACGGCAGAAGAAGAGATGGGAAGACAACATCCGGGGGTGGACAGGCTTGACGCTCGGTGACGCCCTGAGGAAATCAGAAAACCGTGAAGAGTGGAGAGGGGTGGTGGCCAGGTCAGCAGCGGTGCCCCAACGGTCTGAACCCAGACTACGGGAGAGGTGAAGGTGAAGGTGAAGTACTGATTATATTCCAGTGTCAGAGATATTTCAGGAATATAGAAAATGAAGTTTGCTATAGATTCACCACCCATGTCCCATCTCTGTCGATCTATCTCTCCTCCTTTTTTTAAATTTTCCTTCATGATTTGGTCTTTCCAATGATAGTCTGTCATGTCACACTCAATTAGGTAATGTACATGTTTCATTTATGCCTTTTATTTTCATATGTAATGTGTGTGTGTGTGTGTGTGTGTGTGTGTGTGTGTGTTGCCTTTGCTTTTTGTCTTTTTTCTTTTTTTCCCTTTTCTTCTTTGCCCTTGAGGGCTGGATGTAAAACAGTAGCTGTGCTTACTCCACTACCCTCATTGAATAAAAATTCGTTTCGTTTCGTTTCTCGCTCTGTGCGCAGCATGGACTCACCATCACCAACACCCTCTTCCAACAAGCGGACAAGTTCAAGAACACATGGATGCATCCCTCTCCATGGCACATGCTGGACTATGTGATTGTCCGGCAGAGGGACAGAGGTGATGTTTCCATTACACGCTGTATGAGAGGAGCAGCCTGTTGGTCGGACCATTGCCTGGTATGCAGCAAGATGAACATCAGAAATCCAAGCAGCTCTCCAAGAAACTCCTGCATTGACTGATGTTGAAGAGGTATGGAGCACCTTTAGAGATGCTGTGTACACAGCAGCAGCTGACACACTCGGCTTTGGACAGAGGAGCCACAAAGACTGGTTTGACGAGAACGACTCTGGAATCTCCAAGCTCCTGAACACACTGCATATACTGCATCAGGATCGCATTTCCGATAAAGACTGCCATAGGAAGGAGAACCAGTTCTTGCAAACCAAGCAACTCGTACAGAAGAGGCTGTGTGAGATGAAGAACACCTGGTTGGAGAAAAAGTCTGAAGAGCTTCAGTCCGCTGCTGATGCTCATGACATGAAGACCTTCTATGATGGTCCCCGAGCTGTGTATGGGCTGAGAGTCATAGGATCAACCCCTGTCTGAGCCTTGGACCAGACCACCCTCCTGACAGACAAGAAAGACATCCTTGCCTGCTGGCAGAGCACTTCAACACCCTCCTCAACTCGGACTCGTCATTTCTGACGAGGTAATTGCAGCCCTCACACAGCAACCAGTCAATGACTCACTAGCTGCCCCTCCCACCTAGGCCAAGACCCAGAAGGCCCTGAAGCTGACAACGTCAGGAAAAACACTATTTTGATTTACATGCATAAGAGTGACGTGATGATGAATGTCTTATTGTTGATGTAATTGTTACAACCCAGTGGCTTGTTATCTGCTGAGTTACCGTCGTCATGTCCATGCTGACGTCATTAAACACCAGGTAACGCCGCACAACGCAACATTATTCCTGCCCCATCAGACGTCACTAACGTTTGTCCAGGGGTGGAACATCTCACGAAGACAAACAAGACAGACAGCACTATTCTACAGTTCAATGCGTCAGACTGTGAGACTGACTTGCCAGAGTTCACCACACATCAGGGGGCAGTGTACGGTGTGTGTACAGACTCTACAACTTTCTGTAAAATGCATGTGACAGCTCCACAAGGTATGTTCATCCGTGCTCGTATCCGTCGTCTTTCTTACTGGTGTGATCAACGTTACTGGAAAACACAAATAACCGAATACTCCTTTTATGAGCTGGAATGTAATTACCATACTTCTGAAGAAATGATTTTTGAATCAATTCGTAATAAGATGTTTATGATAAACAGCAACAATCCTCAACTTATGATTGATTTGGAGAAAATTACGTCCCACAGTTTTGTCTCAAAGTACCTATCTGAATATTTTGCACATATAATGATACCATATTTAATTACAGAATTTGGTCTACATTTGAATAACATACTGGAGACTAGTAACAGAAGTGTGATCATGCTGAGTGCTCAACAATCTTTCCAACCAGAACTGTGCAGTGAACGTAATAATATGGAGGTGATTTACAGAAAACCAGACATAACTCAGAAAAGCGTTGCTCACGTGTGCATTGAACGTTCAACACCAGCTCATACCTTTCTGACCTCCTATCTTCAAATACGGTTTCGTTACCCCTACAACAGACAAGTTCATTACAAGATAATGTTTTGTTTCCTGCATGTGATGGATCAACCCCAACAGCTAGTCAGTGGTGCTTTCAATTGTTCTGTAAATCACTACTCCAAATTCCAACCTCTTCTACACTGCAACCTGAAGCCAGAGTGTGAAGACGCGCGAGATGAAACAGGATCTTGCCCTTTCAGTAGTCCAGACTGCAAAGGTTTGGTGGCTTCACAAACTAAGTGTTACAATCTGACCATACTATCCTCGCACTTACACATCAACCTGGCAGTTACTGCATGTAAAAAGATGGGTGGAAGATTAGCTTCGATAAAATCACGAAAGGAACAAGAAGAGATTTTACATATTCTGAAACATTATAGTTGGTTTTCGACACTTGTTGGTTACTTATCAGGCTGGACGCACCTGCCTTTTGTGTACAGTAAGTTTCGTGAATGGGCTGACAACACCTTGGTTTACAATATGGATCATTTTGAAGCTAAATCATCATATCGCCCTTCAAGAATTCCAGAGTATCGTGCTCTTTGTCAGATGGAATTCAAATATGCAAAGCGGATTGCAAACATTCGGAATACAGCTGATGTGGCACTTTGTGAAAAAATAATACATACTGCTGGCCAATTTCATCCACAGATTGTCCTGGCACATTTACATTCAAATCAGACAGCTGTTAATAACACACAGCAGATGATATCACAGTGTCCTAATGGTTATGTGACACACACATTTTTGTCATGCGGTGATATTTACCACGTGAATGATATGCGTGACTCTGTTACGGACCAACCTGTAAGAAATACACACCTGAACACTATTTTTCAATGCGAGCATGATATCACAACAGTGCACTATACTCTGCTGTGTAATTTCATAAAGGACTGCAGTGATGATAGCGACGAATCATTTTGTGAGCATCCTTCCTGTATTGAATTCAGGTGCTCAAACAGACAATGTATACTGAACAGCCAGCGTTGTAATGAATATTCTGATTGCCTGGATGATTCTGATGAGATCAACTGTCCTGACAACAGTCATTACCTCAATCAGGTCAGAAACACAAATGGACCACAACGATTTCACATCAGTCTGGATGGGACTGGTTACTTTACTCAGCAGATTATGGACATTGGCGAGTACTGTTCTGACACTCACTACAGTTGTAAGACTGAGTGGCTGTACTGCCTCCCTGTCTACACACGATGTAATGGATTTTCTGACTGCGTTCATGGAGAAGATGAACAGGACTGTGAGAAAACGACCTCTCCTGGTTTTTATCAATGTGTAGCTTCCAAAATATGCGTGCATGAGAACCATCTGTGTGATGGCTGGAGTCAGTGCCCACAAAGAGATGATGAACTGATGTGCGACATGACGTGTCCTGATGACTGTTTGTGTCAAGGTCACTCCTTTGTATGCAGTGGTTATTTTCCTGCAGGTCTATTCCCTAACCTTCGGTACGTTGATGCAACAGGCTCCGGAATGACACTGGCTGACTTCAGACAAAGTGCTTATCTTATTCATCTGAATTTGTCCTCCTGTTCCCTTGTGCGAATTTTAAGCACCAAGCTTTCTAACTTGCTATCCCTTGACCTTGCCAACAATGAATTGAAAAGTCTTGATATGACTGTTCTCCTTGACTTACCAAACTTACGATATCTGCAACTGAGGAATAATCCTCTCAGTCACATGACACAAGTTTCAAAGTATGTTCATTATTCACTGAAAGGAATAGATCTATCAAATACGAGCTTTAACATACTTCAAGGTGAAATATCTTTCCCCAGTATAAAATACGTGACGCTATTTTTTTCCGGCATTGAAACCATCAGTTCCACGGGTTTTAAGAATATGCCACTGTTGACAGAATTAGACATGAGAGGAAATCCAGTCAGCAACTTTCCTATGGATTTGTTGGTAGGCTGCAGTCATTTGGGAAAGGTCTATTCATCTGATTACAGATTTTGTTGTGAACATTTCCTTCCCAGTCACTGGGATAAGATTAAATGTTTTGTACCTGACACGGTTTTTCCATCGTGTCAAAACCTGATACCAACTGGACTGCAGAGGGGTTTCTTTTGGTTCCTTTGTGTATTTGGTACTTTAGGTAATTTAGCTTCTCTTGCAGCTTTATATGCTGTTCAAACCCCTTTCAAAGTTCATTTCTTGACGCTCACTGTCAGTTTGCACACTGCTAACATCTGTATGGGAAGTCATGTCAGTATTGTTGTGCTTGCAGACGAAATATTCCGTGAACAATACATCCACGTAGAAAAGACATGGACCAGCAGCGTTACTTGCAAACTGAGTGGTTTTCTTTCCCTTCTGTCCAGTGAGGTTTCCGTATTGACTGTGTGGCTAATCACGTTGGACCACTACATTATCCTGTGCTGTCCTAGATATATAACACCTTTCAATGAACTTTCAACACCTGTAGCATGCACTGTAACCTGGGTTATTGGAATGACACTGTCATCAATACCTCTCCTGCCCGGACTCTCACATTTGGGTCTCCTTGGCCAGTCAGGTCTGTGTCGTCTGGCTTTATTTGATCACTATGACACTACTTCTGGAATCAGATGGTTCTCTGTTATTGGGGTAATTAACTTTTTACTGTACATGACGATCGTCGCTGCTCACACAATCGTGTGCAAACATACACCAAAATTTAGGTTTGCACTTGAACCCGCTAAAAGATCGCTGTACTCTTCAGTACGTTTGATGGGAAAGATAGTCACCACAAATACCGTATTTTGGCTTTCATTGGGTCTGGTGATGATGATTGCTGCATGCGGTATTGTGGTATTGGACAAGGTCTATGATGCATTGGTTGTTTTCATGTTGCCGCTGAACTCTTCCCTCAGTCCATTTATCTACATGTGGTCCATTGCAATGGAGCAACGGCAGAAAGCACAGGAAGTAAAGACACTACAAATGTTAAAAGCACGGCTTGTATTGTTGAGGAAGGAAGGAAACATTCCTGCTAAAATTTATTGATTTATATAGTAGTTAATCTAAAGACATACTTGGCACTGATGCTTTTTTAAGTGAGTTAAAAGCAACGATGGAATGAAAGAAGCGGTAGAAGGTAGTTTTCTTCTGTAATCTATATATTACCAGATGTCAGATTTTTAATTTGTTATCTGGGAAGCGTGTACCATATGGCGAGAGCATGTAAAGAAGCAAAGACCAACACTGAGATGTTTTGCTTCAGTGACCTGCTCACTCTGTGTGCATGAACAGGAACAGGCTCTGTGTCTGTGGGCTAAAGGGCATGGCTAGGACAGGAGGTATAGGAGTGTTCCAGAGGTGGTGGGTTTCCTGGTTATTGTCGTGATGTGAATGTATCATCTAGACTGTGAGTTCAAGGCAACAGCAACACAACACAACGATTCTCCATTCCATCTGTAGTTTCTCATCGTCTGTTGTCACGAGATAACAAGGCTAGACCTCAGCACGCTCCCAAGTGCACCAGCGACAATCTAAAAAAACGAACAAAAAACACCAGGGTGCACCAGGTAAAGATTCACAACACTTTATTCAGCCACACGACAACACAAATAATCAACAAGAAAGGCAAGGCCTTCAAGACTTACATGTGATACACACTTAAAGAAGAAGAAAAACAAACAAACAAACAAAAAAACTTTAAAAATAAAAAATTAGTTTGTTGATATGTGTTATCTATCTGCTATTACAATTATATACAGCTTTGCGGGGAAAAAAAAGAGAAAAATGGCTTCAATGCACATACGAACCACGGATGTTTGGATCGGGAACGAGTGGTTTTACACACTGCACTAACGTGGGTTCAATGTTGAAGTTCAGAAATTCTTATTTGAGCTTGTTCTTTTAGTGGAATGAATCAACAGTAGCAATGGAAGTCATAAATCATGTTATTTTGGTATGTCTTGAGCATTTAGAAAAATTTGTTTCAAGTCCGAGGTAAAGTAGACGTTCCCATCACCTCAAAAACACTGCAATATAATTATGTCCGTTTTTGTAGATCTGCAGAGATCCGTGATCTACAAGCTTTGTCTTTCAACTCACTGAGAAACAACACCTTCCATTCAATTTCTTTTTCTGTTCATTCTGGTTCATTCAGTTCCACTTTAAAACATTCATATGGAGTAAACACGTCGATGATTATTTAAGAATTTCTTTAAATATGGCGGTAAAGGAGATGTTGCTATCACGTCAGGCTTTGCAACATGTTTTGTCAAGATCGGCACTGACCAGTGCCGTGTAGACAAGACAGTGAAACAGTTGATTCATATTTTCTTTTCTGTTCATTCTAGTTAATTCAGTGTCCACTTTAGATTATTCATATGTAGTAAACACGTCAATGATGTAGTTAGTGCTACTGTATGTGTTCGGTCCAGAATATGTATTTCTTTTAATTGCAAACAAGAAAAACGAGGTCATGGCGTATTCTCACCTTGACAATCGGGAAGCTGCAAAGGGGTAACAGCAGTTTTCGCAATGCAGAACGAACATCAATGAAATAAACTGTTAATGATCGGAAATACGGCTGAATTCGGGAGACATGCAACCTATTATTGGTATGACTGTGAAGATTTTTTCCCTACTATTTTTAAGCCAAATTTTATATTGGCAGACAAAGTATTTCCAGACAAAATGGCATGTAAAGTTTAACACACACACACACACACACACACACAGAGTCAGAGGGAACTGAACACCCAGTTAAACATAGACTCACTTTGTTTACACAAGTGAGTCAAAAAACGAAACAAACAAAATCTGTATGGTTCCACCTATTTTCTAATTCCCTTTCACACCCACCTCCCTCTATCTACCCACTTCTCTTACCCCTGAACCGAATGTAGGCCATCCATAACTAAATACAACTAACAAAACAACAAAAGCACCCGTCCCAAAACGCCACACCCCACCCCTTCCCCAGGACATATTGTCGCTGGCGACAGTATGTGCAGACCCTCACTTAACATATCGTTGCCCTTCTGCAAAAACTGCAAGGAAGATCCATACAAAAAATCAACTTCACCCTCGACAACATATGCAGGCAATGATATGTTTGCAGCATATAATGTCACCAGGTATCACCGGAGATTAGAAAAGAGAGATAAACCACTCGCGGCAGGCCCCTTCTTACTGTCTATAACAGTGCTGAAGCCGTTTTGGGGCACACACGCAGTGCGGAAGGATGGGGGTAAATCACCCTCTCCTTCCCCACCCGAAGGAAACTGGTCGGTTCGACGGTTCAGCTGCAGTAAAGCGAAAGTTAAGTTACGCCTGGAATTTCGCACGTGTAGTAAGATTCGCTGTATACAATGAAAACCGATTCATTTTTGCTTTGGTTTTTAGCACATTTGCATCTGCTTGAATGTAGATAATATAAAAAGAAAATAAAGCAGCTCCCCCCACCACCAACTCCCCCCCCCCCAACCCCCCCAGCGCAATGTTGTACATGAGAGAGACAGTTATAAATTATTGAACTGCGTTTTCGTAACGCTACTTTTTCTTCACACTTTCTGGTTTACATCACCATTTCTTCAACAACAACAAAAAATGTATATATATATATATCAAAACATAAAACACATATTCAGCTCTGTCTCTCTTCTAACATCTGTCTATACATACATACATGAATACATACATACATAATTTCATATAGATCTATCAGTATGTAAATCTAAATCTATCTATATGTACATAATCATATATGTAATTCATATATATACGAACGCTTCATGTTGCCTGAGCAGACCGTTGTATTGTGCTCTATCTCTCTCTCTAAGTCTCTGTCTCTCTCTCTCTCGGGAGTTTTACATGGCTGTTAAAAGCATCTACGATTCTGTACTTGTATGTGTTCGTGACAAAGGTATTTATTCAGACTTTTTTCAGTGTCCAAGAGGGGTTAAACAAGGTTGTATGCCAAGCACACAGCTGTTTTCCTTTTTCATTGGTGAATTGGCAGTGGAGTTATCAAAGAAGGGGAGACATGGAATACAAATGATACCTGGCGCAACAGATTTGCTCTTAATGCTATTTGCTGATGATGTTGTTCTCTTGTCTGACACACCCATAGGGTTACAAAATCAATTAAATGCCCTTAAGCAAGAAACAGACAGACTACAACAAACAGTGAATCTCGTTAAGACCAATATTATAGTTTTCCGCAATGGAGGTCATCTTTCGACTCGTGAAAAATGGTGCTGTGGTGATAGGGAAATAAAAGTAACCAATACATATAAATATTTAGGAATGTTATTCACAACAAAATTGAGTTTGACATCTGCATGGGATGAAGCAAACAGAAAAGGGAAAAAAAGGTGTAATCCAAATTATAAAATCACTCAGGAGACTGCGTTCGACTGACGCTTTCCTTTCGTTTGGGCGGGGCAAAGGCAGCTCATGAATAATGAATGCGTGCCGCGGCGCAGGCTGCCTGGCTTCAGCAATTTCTGCAAGTGGTTTATCTCTCTTTTCTAATCTCCAGTATCACCTCCATAGTTGTTTTGTTGATGCTGTTGTTATCTTAGTTGTGCGTTATTGTTGTTGTTAATGCTTAGTTGTGTGTTATTGTTGTTGTTAATGTTGCTCTTGCTGTTGTGAGTGTGTGTTCGAGTGCGCAAGCGTGTATGAGATTGTTGTGTGCTTGTTTGTGTTAGTGTATGCGTGTACGTGTATTTTGTATGTGTGTGTGTGTTTGAGAGTATGTTCGTGCTTATGTTGAAGGGGCATGTAGTGGGAGAGGTGGGGGTATTTGTGTGTGGGTGTATTTGGTGCGTGTGTGTTTGTGTGTGAGTGAGTGTGTGTGCACGTTTGTGCGTATGTAGGTGTATTTTCGTGACGATACTGGTGAGCATTAATTCCAGAAATACCAAATCTGGATATGACGGTCCATATTAGATACAATATAGTTCTTCACTAAACGAGAAGAAGAAGATCTCTACAAATCAAATCATCATTCAACTGGACATGCTCCTCCTAGTTTAGCCACCTACAGTCTATTAACACTGATGAAATGTTTTCAAAAAACATAGTCTCTTCACCAACCTCTTGAAACACTCACATATATCCAAGTAAAAATTCAGATATATATATATGAAAAAACATGTTCGTAAATTTGACAACCAATTTCTTTCCCCTTTAAGATCTAAATCATATAAAATGTTATCAGATCTACATGGTGTCACGCGTCGATATATCCTGAGTGTGAGACTCCCCAAAGCTGACAACATATTTTTGTAAGCCGGCAGGGGCCGTATTCAAGACAAAATTCATTTCGCCTTAAATGAAGGCAAGTTTCTTCTGGTAGGGACCAGCGGGTACATTTTATGGTGAAGGTTAAGTTATCTTCCTATTGAAGACACGTGGTGCACTCAGGCAGCTAACTCATCGTCTGTAACTGAAAATCCTGGTGATTCCCTTCTGTGCATGTTCTTTTACTTCTCATAGCACCACAGTTCAGAGCATTGTTGAGAGAGTCAGCAAAGCACGCCTGGTCAGTTCCCCAACAATAACACTGCTACAAAAGGATCCGCCATATTTACCTCTGCTTCTTGGGCGGACACTAATGGCAGGTAGTGTGGGTAAATTGCCTTTGGTTTATAGACCCGTGGGTAGGCTGCTGTGTTCCTGAATACAGGTTATTGCTTACCCTCGGGCAGTTTGTCTTGCCTCAGGCAGATTACCTGCAGGTACACATTTACCCGCAGGCACGATGGTCTCTTGAATATGGCCCCAGGTGTTCACTTCAAAAGTTATAAAAAAAAAAGAAAAAAAAGAATAAGAATAACGAAATAAAGCTACTATTATTTCCACTGAATCAATCATTCTCTGTCAATATATAATAGAAAATATAACTTTGTATTAACATTGTATTTGCCAGTTAAACGCGAACATGTCAGCCTTCTTATCAGTGACTCACTTGTGTAAACAAAGTGAGTCTCTGTTTTAACCCAGTGTTCGGTTGTCTGTGTGTATGTGTGTGTCTGTGTGTCCATGGTAAACTTTAACATTGACATTTTCTCTGCAAATACTTTGTCAGCTGACACCAAATTAGGCATAAAAATGGGAAAAATTCAGTTCTTTCCAATCATGTTTAAAACAATATTGCACCTCTGGAATGGGCACACACACACACACACACACACACACACACACACACACACACAAAGCCAAATTATGTGCAAACTGCATTTACTGGTTTTTTGTTGTTGTTTTTTTCTTATTCTCTAAACTTGGCACTTTGATCTGATATTCTGACACAACAACAAGAGCAGTCATTATTATCATTTTTTGTTCAAACAGGAACTTCTTTTGCTAAGCATGGAAGTTTTATTTATTTTGCAAGCATTTTGGTGCAGATAGTAAAAAAGGGAAATTAATCTGTAATTAATGCTAGGGGACTTAATTTGCTTTAAACTGATCTTTCTCATCTTAAACATTACATTTTGAAATTATACTCAATACATAAAAAGCTTGTGTGTTTTACTCTCAGTGTACAGGGCTTTCACTATGTTCATTCGCCCAAGTGGTCTTTTTCGGAAAATACTAAAATCAATACGGCGAGTGGACTTTACAGATCTATTGGCTGAGCCCTGAAGGTCATGGGCAAAAATCAGTTGTGTACACATATTTATACACATTCAAAGCGCGTGCTCATATTCTTCACGAACGCGAACGACGCCATTTTGTTTCAAGTTGTTGACCTGCCCGTTCAATCCTATATTCAATGGACAATACACGATAACATGCGATGGAAAGTTGGAGAAGGAGACCATTAAATATTTATTCAGAGAAAGATTTGTGAACGCCTCATCACTTACTGGATTATGCCCCAAACTGCCATAAAAATATCCACAGAATCAGTCGGAATTCACAGTTAAAAATTGTAAACCATGCGAGTTAATACCCTTGAACTGATCACGATGAAACGAAAAAATTTCCAGTCTTGACTTTTCTCAAAATGAAGTCCTTTTCACTTCTTACCACGTTTAGAAGTACTTGTACTTGGCTCTACATGTTATTAGCTTAATAAAATAGTAAATTTTCAGATCAACTTTAAAACTATAAAACTAGAATGAACATAAAAGAGAAATTGAATCGACCATGTCGTACTACATTCCCGGCGGGTGTAACTAAACTTGTACATCTATCTAGATCTAGAGAAAACGGCTAAATGTTGCAGTGTGATTGGGGTGATAGCCACGTCTCTTTCACTGCGGACTTAAAAAGAATTTTTTATTGCCCTTAAAGATTTTTTGAATGCCCAATATACACCAGAATAATATGATTTAAACAGCGTTCTCACTGCGAATACCGCAATTGATTTATCGCCCTTTAAAAAAGTATGTTCAAATATTAAATTTTAGAACACAAGTTAAGGAGCCATGATAGTGTAATGGGTAAGACAGTTTCTTCTTACCCAAACACGTGGGGTTAGGACTTTTTTCTTTCTTTTTTTTTAACCGGAAGCTTTATAATAACAAATACAGAACACATTTTAACGATTAGATTTTTTTTGAAGTGTATGACAAGTGAGTCTCGAAGGTCTTGCCTCTCTCGTTTTTTCTTAAATCCATCTTCGGGTTTACAGTTTTGTCACAGCATCAGGCAAAATCATCTCTTTTTAAAAAAAATTTTTAACCTTGTTATCAAATTAATAGGAAATCATCATTGTGCAGGAAAAACATTTTTTCTTCAGTAAAGAGTTTCTTAAGAATGCAACACTGTGCTCAGACAAATCCATACATGCCGCAATTTAACACATCCGCCAGACACAGATGCCAGACAGATGCCTGACAGCAGCATAGCCCAACAAGCTAGTCAGGCCTTGAGCCCATGCATATTACATCCTGTACCCATCAGAAACACCTGTGGGCACCTGTAAATTGTAAGAAAATTATGCTAACAACAGTTATAAGGAGAGGCAAAGCCTTCAAGACTCACTTGTGCTTCACCCTTTATCCAGTAAAGAAATCATGAAGAGAAAAAAAAAGAGATTTAAAAAATCGTTTAAAAGTGCACTGTATCAAATATGATACACAAAATAAGCTTGGGAGAAAAAAATTATTTCAAAAAAGGCATGCCAGTGGGATGGAACCACACACGATCAGTTCCAAGCAAGCAGACAAATCCACAAGGCTGACACATCTGACGTCAAATGACTAAATCTAAAACTTAAAGCAATGTTGACGTTTTCGTCTTCCTGAGATGTGATTGTGGTGGACGTAATAACACCGTTTAAATCGTGTTCTTGTGTGTGTGTGTGTGTGTGTGGGTGGGTGGGTGTGTGTGTGTGTTTTATCATAACTCGATTATACTTTTATTTCCGCGGTAAAGAACACGTTGCCATTCCCTTCAAGCACATTCCAACACCTGGTAGATCTCTAGATCTGCACAAACCAGTCTACAACAGGCTGAAAGAAATGATTAATTCAATTTGTCTATTATGTTCATTCCAGTTAATTCAGTGTCCACTTTAGAATATTTATGTGCAGTAAAGACATTGATGATGTAGTTAGTATCACTGTAAGTGTTCTGTCCAGAATTTGTGTTCCTTTCCTTTTGACTGTTTTCACCTCGCAATGTAGGCAGCCATACTCCCTTTTCGTGGGGTGGGGGGTGGAGGGGTGCATGCTGGGTATGTTATTGTTTCCATAACCCACTGAACACTGACATGGACTACAGGATCTTTAACGTACGTACTTAATCTTCTGCGTGTGTAGACACACGAAGGAGGCTCAGGCTCAAGCAGGTCTACATCTGTGTTGACCTGGGAGATTGAAGAATTCTCCACCCTTAACCCACCGGGTGCGCCGTAACCAGGAATGGAACTGTGGAAAAAATCAGGCAAGAATCCATCGCTCTAACCATTGTGGACACCGCACCCGTCGATTGTGCTTCTGGAGCAGTCAAACGGGTGCAAAAGCCAAGTGGTTAAAGCACTGGACTTTCAATCTGAGGGTACCGGGTTCGAATTACGGTAACGGCGCCTGGTGGGTAAAGAGTGGAGACTTTTCCAATCTCCCAGGTCAACATATGTGCTGACCTACTAGTGCCTGAACCCCCTTCGTGTGTATGCGCACACAGAGTTCAAACATGCGCTTTAAAGATCCTGTAATCCATGTATGCGTTTAGTGGGTTATGGCAACAAGAACAAACTTAGCATGCACAGCCCCGGAAACGGAGTATGGCTGCCTACATGGCGGGGTAAATGAACAAAACGGTCATATATGTAAAATGTTACATGTCTGCCTGAGTTTGTATGTGTGCGTGCTTGAAATCTAATTGAATGACACAGGAATCGAATGATGAGCGCCCAGTGTCATCCGTCAGTCGGCTCTACCCACGTTGGCAGGCTAGTGTTGTGCAAATGACCCCGTGTTTGTAAAGCGCTAAGAGCTTGGTCTGCGACCAAGGATAGGCGCTGATAAGTATCTAAATCAGTCAATGAATTAATCAAACACGTGCTGGACTGCTTCAAATTCACTTCATGTTCGTACAACACAGCGTTATGATTTGGTCCTTCACCATTCTGAAAACATCGACCAAATCTCTGAGAAGGGTTCTAAAAATAGCAACCTGAGATGACTATACAGAACGTAGAGTGGAATTTTGTTTAATGTCTCATCACTCATTCTGGTATTTGTAGACATTTTGTTAAAGCGTTAATTTGAATTTCATTGTTTGAAAAAAATTACGCAAAACACGTGGGTGGCTGCTGGTCCTCCAGAGTAATGACCTACAGTAGACACATCAAGCTTTCTGTGCTGCTGGTCCTCCAGAGTAATGACGCTACAGTAGACACATCAAGCTTTCCGTGCTGCTGGAGTAGACACATCAAGCTTTCTGTGCTGCTGGAGTAGACACATCAAGCTTTCCGTGCTGCTGGAGTAGACACATCAAGCTTTCCGTGCTGCTGGAGTAGACACATCAAGCTTTCTGTGCTGCTGGCCCTTCAGAGTAATGACCTACAGTAGACATCAAGCTTTCTGTGCTGCTGGTCCTTCAGAGTAATGACCTACAGTAGACACATCAAGCTGTCTCTGCTGCTGGTCCTTCAGAGTAATGTCGCTACAGTAGACATCAAGCTTTCTGTGCTGCTGGTCCTCCAGAGTAATGACGCTACAATAGACACATCAAGCTGTCTGTGCTGCTGGTCCTCCAGAGTAATGACCTACAGTAGACACATCAAGCTTTCTGTGCTGCTGGTCCTCCACAGTAATGACACTACAGTAGACACATCAAGCTTTCTGTGCTGCTGGTCCTTCAGAGTAATGACCTACAGTAGACACATCAAGCGTTCTGTGCTGCTGCCTATGTTGGATGCAGAAACATCTCAGCTTTCCCGGCTTAACCTGTGGAGTGCCCATAAGACGTCTACTGACGTCCTGCATATGTTCCAATTTTTCCTTCAATGGAGTTTGGTTCAGTTCACATAAACAGACTCTGAACAGTTAGTTTGATGTGTCTGAATTATAAAAATACTATTTAAATGAACATTCATCAGGTAGACCCCTTTCTACTCGATAATAATTTGCTGATTGACTACATGACTACGCGTTGAAAAAGTGATTGCATTCATGTGCAAAAAAATGTGTTGAAAACTGTGTCCAGTAAAGCAAATAGTCACAGTTAGCAGATTTACACAATTCTGAAAGCTCTGCTTGTGATTATGGACAGCTTTTGCGATGGAGAAGGATCTCTCTTGTTTGAAAATTGGTTTGAAAACGAAGGTGATTGACAACGACAGTGATGAAATTAACAGCCCATTTGATGGTAATTCAGTCCGTCCATCCAATCAGACAGCATTTATGAACGAGTGGCTTTGACTGACAGAATATGTGCAGCAGCCTTGGAAGAAGGGGAGGAGAGGGAGAGGAGTGATGTAAGAGGATAGGTAGAGTGCCAGCCAGAGGTCATCAAGGGGGCGTGGCTTTTGGGAAGAGTGTACTCACATTTCAAAGCAGGCAGAAGGGAATCGACAGCCGCCAAAGCCCCACGATTTTCACGAAACGCAGGGCTGAACCTACACTGGCCGTGTTACACGTGCTTTGTGTTTCTAACGCTTTTTTTCTCTCGCTAAATCAGCTGGATAACTTGCATGAAAAGGTGGCAAGCCAGATGCACAGCAGACACTTTAATCGGCCCACGTGCAACTTGAAAAGGAGTGACTGTCATCAAAGATCTTCACTCTCTCACTTGCAAACGCCCTTTGCTGTCAAAACTTTGCCAGCTCAGTTTATGAGACCGTGATTTACCGTTTATGGTGACTTTATCCACCTTTGTCATTGTCGGGGCAGTGATGTACTTACATGTCTGCACGAGCTGTGATTTGTTTTCATAAACTTATAGCCTGTTTTAATTTCTTCTACAGGTATAATCTGACAATGGGCATGCTATTTCTAGCTGTATTTTGTCTCTTTTCTTTATGGATGTCATTATGTAGAGGTGGAAATAGACTTTTTTGTTGCACAAAAATTATCTTGACTTTACATGCCTGAACAGTTACATACAATCAACCTAATTGGGGGAGAAAAAAGCCCAGAAGCAGAATCTACACCCATTTTCCTTCACAAAAGCGTATACTTTCTTTCTGTATCGCCCATAGCTTTTGTGCTAGAAATTTTTGTGATTTATTACCCCCGAATCCTCAAAATTCCCTGGCAAGGGGAGAGCACTTTTTTTTAATTTTTTTTTTTTTTTAATTTTTTTTTTTTTTTTTTTTTTTTTACAAAATTCTCTGGCACTGAACTGGTTAACAGCAAGAGTCTTCTGACTGAAAATTTATCTGAAGCTGTCACAGTGTTTGCAAACGTTAAATACAGTTTCTACAGGATATTCATATCGTCTTGCCCCAATATTTCATAACCATATCATAAAACTGATACAGCCATTAATGGAATTAAATCAAGAGTACTATCCGATGTCATTTTTTTTTTCTGGAAGATTGCGTTAAAGAAAATAATGTAGCCTTATGTGCTTGTCCTTAAATCCTTTCTTTTCTTTAAAGAATTTTCCTCTTTTTTTCCTGATAGGTACCCCTATGTGCTTGAAAGAACAAGAAATACATTCATATTATTTTATGTATACCGACTATCGTCATCACTTTATTTTTCTGTAGTGTATGGACACCAAATTTCTATTCACGACAGTCCTAAAAAAAAGAAGAAAAGGTCAGTATCTTTGTAATGGCATTATTCTGTTAAATATGATCCATAAGTATTTTTGAAACCATGAAAATAGAGCGGGGTGTGCGTGTGTTTGTGTGTGTGTGTGTGTGTGTGTCTGTCTGTCTGTGTGTAATATGTAAAATGGATATACATCTATCTACTTTCTGTCTGTGTGTGTGTGTGTGTGTGTCTGTGTGTGTGTAATATGCAAAATGGATATGCATCTGTCTGCTTTCTGTGTGTGTGTGTGTGTGTGTGTGTCTGTCTGTGTGTAATATGTAAAATAGATATGCATCTGTCTGCTTTCTGTCTGTCTGTGTGTAATATGTAAAATGGATATGCATCTGTCTGCTTTCTGTCTGTCTGTGTGTCTGTCTGTCTGTGTGTAATATGTAAAATGGATATGCATCTGTCTGCTTTCTGTCTGTCTGTCTGTCTGTGTGTAATATGTAAAATGGATATGCATCTGTCTGCTTTCTGTCTGTCTGTGTGTCTGTCTGTCTGTGTGTAATATGTAAAATGGATATGCATCTGTCTGCTTTCTGTGTGTAATATGTAAAATGGATATGCATCTGTCTGCTTTCTGTCTGTCTGTGTGTAATATGTAAAATGGATATGCATCTGTCTGCTTTCTGTGTGTCTGTGTGTAATATGTAAAATGGATATGCATATGTCTGCTGCCTGTCAATGGCAATGAAAAGATGGCTATTCATGAAGACAAAGATGGAAAGCACCGTGATCACTAAATTATTTTTAACTTCGTCGTTCACATTCAGAATGTATTGAAATAGATGTCGTTCAGTTCGTTGCTGTCTGCATCATTTCCTCTTGTGATGAATTCAGGTAGTGTAGTGAAAGCCTTTCGTGGGGGGGGAGGGGGGGGGGGCGTGGGGGCGGAGGAGGAGTAGGGGGGCAGGTGTGGGTGCTTCGTAACAATGGCTTCCTCCTTTTGAGAGAGCACCACAAGAAAACATTGTTCGTTTCGCATCCATGCAGCGCAAAAGACTACAGTGAGTGTTCGCTTTTTTGTTTCAATGCGCAGACTTTGATCCCACCCCTAGCACTGTTCACTTCCTGTAACGAGTGTCAAGACAGCAGAGATATCGTTTTGTTTCCTCTCTGAATTTATTGCCACTCAGCAGATACAGGTAAAAGTTAGACGCGCATGAGGTAATCCACATCAAGACTACCACACACCTGACCAGATTCACAACGGCGTCAATGTCGTCATCATAACTGTTGATGTAATCCGTTTTCATAAAAACGTCGAAGATGCAGATTGGAAGCGTGAGTAGTAAGAATGCTGCTGACGTCAGAATGAGAGTCACCGTCATGGAATGTACTTTGTCAGTTCCTGACGCTGTCTGCTGGCCAACACTTCCTCTCATTTTCTGAGATAGCTGTATAGATTTGACCACTTGCCACACGAGAATAGCATTCCCTGCAGCGAGAGAAATAAATGGAAACAACGAGAAACAGACCAGGTCCTGCCATTCAAAGTATTCCAAAAGATGCACGTACTTGTCGTGATACTGGCATTGTCTGAACTGTGGCCAGTACACCCAGGTGAACAGAAAGTGCATGTTGAACGCACAGCCAACAAAGACTATGACAGCCACAATGATCTTTCCTCTCCTCACGGTGCACAGAATCCCAACACGGTGTGGTGCGATCACTGAGATCACTCGTTGATACGTCATGGCCACTAGAAACCACGCCGATGTTATGCCACTAGCGTTCCACACAAACTTTGGCACTGAACATAAAACGTGGAAGCGGTAAAATGACGAGGGCCAGGTAAAGGCGTTATTCACCCAGTGATACAGCAAGGATGTGAAGAACTGACACTGATCAGACACGGCCAGTGCAGTGAAGTACACAGACAAACAAGCAGTGGACTTTGAGGCTCGCATTCCCCGCATCACCACCATTATCATCACATTGCCGAAAGCCCCGAAGACTAAAAGTACAGGTGGTACAACATTCCACACGGCAGCTGTGATGTCATTGAGAAAGCGTGCTGAACCGGAAACGTTACCACTTGTGCTCAGTTCAGTTGAAGGTGTTGTGTATTCAATGGTGTGCCATGTCGATCTCTCCAGAAACATAGTGTCTCAAGAGTCTGTCAGCCAGACATGCAAAAAACAAAAAACAAAAACAAAAAAAAAAAATTCTTCTGGCTATCCTGCTTATTGTTTTCTATTGTAGAAGAGGTCTTCTTTGCTGAAAGGCATGTTGTTGCTGATTATTCTCATATAACCATAAATCTTCCGTATGTTTGCTCCAGCTGTTCATGCATCACGCAGCAAACTCCACAAACAAGAATGTTGTAATTAAATGTTTCGTGGTTGTTGGATAGACATGTCATCAGTAATGTTGAGAATAAGAATAACTTTATTATCTCATTAAGAGAAATTACATCAGGTGCGGCAAAATATAGGTAGACAAGTACTCAACAACAGCAGAAACCATTAAACGTAACTGAATCAAATTAAAAAGAAGCAATAAACATATAAGGCATTCATATGAAAGCATTGCATGTATTCACTTAAACTGGTGTAATTAATCATTAACGTAGACATACCTAAAGACACCAACGTTAACATGGCACGTATTATATTCACATTAATTCTGCGCATTCTCACATTTTCAACTTTATACAACTCAAATAGCTTTTTTCAAGAGAGGATAAAACAAAGTACAAACTGTCATGTACACACTTTGCACACACACACACACACACACGTGTGTGGGACTGCCCCTAGTGCACGTGACATTGATGCAGCCATGTGAGAGACGTGCCACACGCCGTGAACCAGTGCCACTTGGGTTGGCCTGTGAACCCAACTGCCCGCAGAGGCTTGGCCTGTGAAACCAACTGCCCGCAGAGGCTTGGCCTGTGAAACCAACTGCCCGCAGAGGCTTGGCCTGTGAACCCAACTGCCCGCAGAGGCTTGGCCTGTGAAACCAACTGCCCGCAGAGGCTTGGCCTGTGAACCCAACTGCCCGCAGAGGCTTGGCCTGTGAACCCAACTGCCCGCAGAGGCTTGGTATCAACACTTGATTAATATACTTCAGCGGGGCTGTTGGCCAACAATGGCGTGTTGCCAGGTTTGCTACGAGCTTTTTGGCGAACCCACCACCTGCACACTGCACAGCTATCTACTTACACACGGCACCATTACTGTCACTACAGTGTCTGACACGCCACAAGTGACAACATCTGTAGACTGGCTGATTGTGAGACACCCTCTCCTTATTTCCACCTCGGCGTAATTCACGGACTGACCCCAGCTTATTGGACCAACAGCAAAGTGAGAGCTGTAAGATCAATGGTTTTTCCACTGCAAAGGGAAATCATTTACCGCTTAGTTTTTTTGTGTGTGAAGGACTATGACTCTCAAACTAGGAGGCACGATTGCACAGGCGCTTAGTGCTGCAGCCTTGGGGGATGGCTGGCCTTTGGGAGCCATCCCAACACCGACTGTCCTAAAATCCTCTTGGCTGAGAGAGTGGGGATGTAACTTGGGCAAGACACTCTTCCACTATAATCAAATTCTAGCTCAGATAGTCAGGACAGCAGTTGCCTCCTATGCTGTTCTAATGGTCACAGTCGGTCACAGCTGACTGTCATACATATCTGCCCATTCAGATTTCTTTTTATACAACGCAACATACAGTCAGCAGCAGGGCAGACACTGGCGGCAGTCTACAAAGTTGCTGCTTAATCCTGTGCAGTGCATACAACCAGCGCGAGACATGGCTGTTCTTGGCTGCCATCAGAACTGGTTGCAGTGGGTGCATCATCATACCAATTGACACAACGTGGAGATGCGTTGCAAACAGTGTTCTTCAGTGATAGGAGCAAGTTGTGCTTGGACCCAGGAGACAGCCACATAAGAACCTGGCCAAGAGTTGTTCAAAACTGATCTGGCAATCATATGACCAGTTCTTCTCATGTGGCAACGTCAAAGACAGGGACTCATGAGGCAAGGAAGATGTTACAGTATTATTTATAATACATTATCTTTTCTTTTTTTTCTTTTCCTCGAGGCCTGACTAAGCGCGATAGGTTACTCTGCTGGTCAGGCATCTACCTAGCAGATGTGTTGTAGTGTGTATGGGTTTGTCCGAACACAGTGACGCCTCCTTGGGAAAATAAACTAAACTTACCCGACCTACATGACATCATAAGACACGTAAAATCACGTGTACATGATGCGTGCAATCACAAGACACGTAACATCACGTGTACATGATGCGTGCAAAGAGTGATTTATAAGTATTAAGTGCCATGCATAAACAAGTGACAATTAATTCTGATCTATTCGTTGTGCCGATAAAAATGCATCCCTGTGCCAGGTGTAGTTGGTGTCTTGATAATCATCTCGTTACCATGCATGATATATCCATCGATGCATACAAGCTTGAATCCATCAGTCCATTTAGACATCCATCCATCAACACGTAACTCCTGATATTTGAATTTGTGTTGTATTGTATTGTATTGTATTGTATCTTGTTCTATTGTATTCTATTGCACTGTATCAAGTTTTGTCAGAACTGATTTCTCTCTGTGAAATCCAGACTGCTCTCCACATTAAAGTTTTCTTTTTCTTTCTGTTCTGTCTACAGAATGTAATTGTTTTACTGTTGATGCCTTGAGTTCTTTTACGTGCGCCTAGTGCACGCTGTACATGGGACCCGGGTTTATCAACTCATCCGAATGAGCAGGACTCAGACCATCGCTCAAAAGTTTGTTGCTGTTGGGTTGTTTTTTTGTTTTGTTTTTTTGTTTTTTTTTTGTTTTTTTTGGGGGGGTGTCTTTTTTTTCTTTTAATCGCAGTCGGTTTACGGGAATGAAAGCCGTTTCCTAATTAGGAAAGTTACCACCAGGCTATCATTGCACGTGCCAGCTGTTCTGCTTTACTTGACACATAACTGCCGTTCTGCTTTACTTGACACATAACTGCCGTTCTGCTTTACTTGACACATAACTGCCATAACTGCCGTTCTGCTTTACTTGACACATAACTGCCGTTCTGCTTTACTTGACACATAACTGCCGTTCTGCTTTACTTGACACATAACTGCCGTTCTGCTTTACTTGACACATAACTACCGTTCTGCTTTGCTTGGCACATACCTGCCGTTCTGCTTTATTTGACACATACCTGCCGTTCTGCTTTACTTGACACATACCTGCCGTTCTGCTTTACTTGACACATACCTGCCGTTCTGCTTTACTTGACACATAACTGCCGTTCTGCTTTACTTGACACATACCTGCCGTTCTGCTTTAGTTGACACATACCTGCCGTTCTGCTTTATTTGACACATACCTGCCGTTCTGCTTTACTTGACACATACCTGCCGTTCTGCTTTAGTTGACACATACCTGCCGTTCTGCTTTATTTGACACATACCTGCCGTTCTGCTTTACTTGACACATACCTGCCGTTCTGTTCTACTTGAACACACAACTGCTGTTCTGCTGTATATACAGCTCTTTTCAGGTTAATGTTTTACCGAATACTCCTGTCACTTTTTTTGGGGGGTGGGGAGAGGGTGTTTAACAGTAAATACGCCATTGTTTGCACACACTATGACCATACATTATACCAAAAAAACAAACAAACAAACAAAAAACACGATTATTCATTTCTGATTCTGCACGAAAATTATCACAAGGAAAAATTTTTTTTTTTTTAATAAAAATTTTAAAACACACACACACACACACACACACACACACACACACACACACACACACACACACACACACTTCACAATTACGCATCTGCTGACGGTTTGACTTAGATGTGTTTTCGTGAATATATAGCCATCTTTTTTTCTTTTCTTTTCTTTTCTTCTTTAAGGAGATGCAGTGATTCTAGAATAGGAAGAACAAATGAGTCAAAAACAGTCACCTCCATTCACGATATGATGTTCACAACAAAAAGCACCTCCCCGCCCAGACTGGCCTGTTTGTCTGTCTGTCTGTCTGTGTTTGTTAAGGTGTCTATAGTTAATTAAGCTTCACACACACACACACACAAAAAGATTCAATGGAACTCTCATGCCATCACTCCAAATGTTATAATTTACAAACTTCTCTGTTCCTGCTTTTATTGAATGTCGAAATGTCTTGCGACATTTTTTTTTTTTTCTGTGGCAATGGAAGGATCCATTTTGTGATTTGTTTCCAACGGTATAGTTTTATGATATGTATAACTGCATACTTATTATGACAAAAGTAAGTAATTTGCAAAGGTTATGCGAATTGATTTCCCCACGTGCGTGCGTGCGCGCGCGCGTGTGTGTGTGTGTGTGTGTGTGTGTGTTTTCGTGTGTGTATGTGTGTGTGTGTTTGTGTATGTGTGTGTGTGTTAGTGTATGTGTGTGTTTGTGTATGTGTGTGTGTGTTTGTGTATGTGTGTGTGTGTTAGTGTATGTGTGTGTGTGTGTGTGTGTGTGTGTGTGTGTGTGTGTGTGTGTAGGCGCGTGCGCGTAGGTGTGTGTTAGTATGTGTGTATCGGTGTGTGCGTTAGAGTGTGTTTTAGTATGTTAGTATATGTGTTTGTGTGTGTGTGTGTGTGTGCGTCTGTGTCTGTGTGTGTGAAAGTTTGCTGACTGAGAGTCCCTTTCCATTTATCTATCTTCTTTTTTCCTGTTATGTATTAATTTGCTTGTTAATTAACTTAAGTGTTTGTTCGTGTCTATGTTTTATTTTTCCTCTTTTTTTTTCTCCCCTTTTTTTTCTTCTTTTGTATTTTCTCTTGAGTTATTTGTTCACATGTCTTTGCTCTTTGTCTGCCTGTCTGTCTGTCCTCATCCTTGTCTTGTCTTTCCATCTTTGTCTTCTTTTCCGGGTGAAAAGGATGTTCGTCTGCGTCTTTGTATTTTCTAATGTGTGCATTATCAAAGAGGCGTCACTGCATCAGGACGAATCCATGTTGTGCTTTACTACATCTGCTAAGCAGTTTATTCACTTACTTATTTGCAACCATTCATCTGTTTATTTACTTCATGAGGTTCTGTCGCGATGACTGACTGAAGCTGTGAATCGTGGTAGGTTCAACGAAGCTGAAAAAGGACAACATTATTTTTTGTTGTATTTTGTATTTCGTTTTATCACAACAGATTTCTCTGTGTGAAATTCGGGCTGCTCTCCCGAGGGAGAGCGCGTCGCTATACTACAGCGCCACCCATTTCTTTTGTATTTTTTTCCTGCGTGCAGTTTTATTTGTTTTCTTCCTATCGAAGTGGATTCTTCTACGGAATTTTGCCAGGGACAACCCTTTTGTTGCCGTGGGTTCTTTTACGTGCGCTAAGTGCATGCTGCACACGGGACCTCGGCTTATCGTCTCATCCGAATGACTAGCGTCCAGACCACATCTCAAGGTCTAGTAGAGGGGGAGAAAATATCGGCAGCTGAGCCGTGATTCGAACCAGCGCGCTCAGATTCCCTCGCTTCCTAGGCGGACGCGTTACCTCTAGGCCATCACTCCAACTGAACAGTATTGCGACCCCCGCGTCCGGGAACTTGGCAATGCTTTCATATGAATGCCTTATATGTTTATTGCTTCTTTTTAATTTGATTCAGTTACGTTTAATGGTTTCTGTTGTTGAGTACTTGTCTACCTATATTTTGCCGCACCTGATGTAATTTCTCTTAATGAGATAATAAAGTTATTCTTATTCTCAACATTATTGATGACATGTCTATCCAACAACCACGAAACATTTAATTACAACATTCTTGTTTGTGGAGTTTGCTACGTGATGCATGAACAGCTGGAGCAAACATACGGAAGATTTATGGTTATATGAGAATAATCCAGATGACCAGATGATCGGGAGATGTGTCCATAACGTTCCTGCAAGGCACCGTACAAGGAGGCAGAAGGAGAGGACGGCAGAAGAAGAGATGGGAAGACAACATCCGGGGGTGGACAGGCTTGACGCTCGGTGACGCCCTGAGGAAATCAGAAAACCGTGAAGAGTGGAGAGGGGTGGTGGCCAGGTCAGCAGCGGTGCCCCAACGGTCTGAACCCAGACTACGGGAGAGGTGAAGGTGAAGGTGAAGGTGAGAATAATCAGCAACAACATGACTTTCAGCAAAGAAGAACTATTGCTGAAAAGTCGGATTAAACATAAAGATTGTTTTAATGAGAAAAGCAGAAGGAAAAAAAATATATATAGACAGATCGTCAGTACACGTTTGTCTGTGAGGTGATGGGAGACGATTGTAAGTTATGTCATGCAGAGTTGGATTTTGTTGTTGTTGTTGTCTTGTTTTGTTTTTTCATGTTTGTTTATAAGGATTTCCTGTAAGCATAACGACTATGATTTTTCTTCCACGCATGTATATAAAGTTTGTTTTTATGTCTGTACATATTTTATGTTTACTTATCACCATGCCTTCTAAACAACATGTCAGAGAATTTGGATATGACACGACGATGATAACCTACACTGTGATGATGATCCTCATCATCATCCTCATCATTATCATCATAACAATCATACTGTTATTATTTCTAAACAATCGTGCATCAAGGCAGAGTGATGGCCTCTCCTATCGTTTCTAAAGACGAGCATGCAGACAGGTAGGAACCTGTGTGACCAGCACAGTGAATAGTGAAGGTGTTGTGAAGTGCCCTGTTCACCCTCTGACCTACTGACGTTCACAGTGAATAGTGAAGGTGTTGTGAAGTGTCTTGTCCACCCTCTGACCTACTGACGTTCACAGTGAATAGTGAAGGTGTTGTGAAGTGCCCTGTTCACTCTCTGACCTACTGACGCTCACAGTGAATAGTGAAGGTGTTGTGAAGTGCCCTGTCCACTCTGATTTACTGACGCTCACAGTGTCACAGTGAATAGTGAAGGTGTTGTGGAGTGCCCTGTCCACCCTCTGACCTACTGACGCTCACAGTGAATAGTGAAGGTGTTGTGAAGTGTCTTGTCCACCCTCTGACCTACTGACGTTCACAGTGAATAGTGAAGGTGTTGTGAAGTGCCCTGTCCACCCTCTGACCTACTGACGCTCACAGTGAATAGTGAAGGTGTTGTGAAGTGTCTTGTCCACCCTCTGACCTACTGACGCTCACAGTGAATAGTGAAGGTGTTGTGAAGTGCCCTGTCCACCCTCTGACCTACTGACGTTCACAGTGAATAGTGAAGGTGTTGTGAAGTGCCCTGTTCACCCTCTGACCTACTGACGCTCACAGTGTCACAGTGAATAGTGAAGGTGTTGTGGAGTGCCCTATCCACCCTCTGACCTACTGACGCTCACAGTGAATAGTGAAGGTGTTGTGAAGTGCCCTGCCCAACTTCTGACCTACTGACGCTCACAGTGAATGATGAAGGTGTTGTGAAGTCCCCTGTTCACTCTCTGACCTACTGACGTTCACAGTGAATAGTGAAGGTGTTGTGAAGTGCCCTATCCACCCTCTGACCTACTGACGTTCACAGTGAATAGTGAAGGTGTTGTGAAGTGCCCTGTCCACCCTCTGATCTACTGACGTTCACAGTGAATAGTGAAGGTGTTGTGCAGTGCCCTGTTCACCCTCTGATCTACTGACGTTCACAGTGAATAGTGAAGGTGGTGTGAAGTGCCCTGTTCACCCTCTGACCTACTGACGTTCACAGTGAATAGTGAAGGTGTTGTGAAGTGCCCTGTCCACCCTCTGACCTACTGACGTTCACACTGAATAGTGAAGGTGTTGTGAAGTGCCCTGTCCACCCTCTGACCTACTGACGTTCACAGTGAATAGTGAAGGTGTTGTGCAGTGCCCTGTTCACCCTCTGACCTACTGACGTTCACAGTGAATAGTGAAGGTGTTGTGAAGTGCCCTGTCCACCCTCTGACCTACTGACGTTCACAGTGAATAGTGAAGGTGTTGTGAAGTGCCCTGTCCACCCTCTGACCTACTGACGTTCACAGTGAATAGTGAAGGTGTTGTGAAGTGCCCTGTCCACCCTCTGACCTACTGACGCTCACCGTATCACAGAGGCCCCAGCACTTGCAGCTTGTTGTTGGGAGCGTCTGTCTCCCTGGAGAAGTTACCAGCACGGATGTAGAGCTCCACCTTCCCTGTAATGCTCACAGATTCAGTTTCAGTTTCAGTAGCTCAAGGAGACGTCACTGCGTTCGGACAAATCCATATACGCTACACCACATCTGCCAAGCAGATGCCTGACCAGCGGCGTAGCCCAACGCGCTTAGTCAGGCCTTAAGAGAAAAAAAAGAAAAAAAGGTGAATAAATAATAGATGAGCGTACATAAATAAGTAAATAAATACATAAATAGATAAATAAATAAATAAATAATTATAGTATGAAAAAAGGTAGTAATAATAATAATAAATAAATAAGACAACAATGATGATAAATAAGCAAATAAATGTAAAACATGAAGACACACATTCACACATACACCCACACATGCATAACAGATATGCACCAAACATGCAGTTTCACAGATATGAAGGCACAGCCAAATACACATAAACGTACATGATCCCCAGCACACACACACACACACACACACACACACACACACACACACAGCACTGGGACATTGTGGACTGCAGGAACGCATCGCGGGATGCATACAGATCAGACTGACACGGGACACACCACAATGCTTCAAGCTGTTCAAGAAACGTAAATGAAAGAAACTTTTTTGTGTGTGTGAGTGATGTGCTAGTTTGTAAGAAAAAAACTGATATAATCTTGCACTCGTTGAGTTTTGCGCGCTGAAAAAACTGTTTATTGAGATTTTGGGGACTTCTGTATTTTATACAATTAGTATTTGATATGTTGGTTCCTGGGTTTGCGAGATTTGTACATGTGAGGGCTTATTTACGCAACAACAACAACAACAACAACAAATGTAAAGAGCATGACTATGTTATACGAATGTTGCACATGCTGTCAAATTATAAACAGAACATGTCAATTTAACATTAATTGTGTTCTTCACAAGGCCCCAGACAATATGACACGATGAACTGATAAAAGGTGGCTACACGCAGGTCGTCAGGATTTGCTGATTGATGTTTCGGAATGGCTTATTCAAATCATCAACACGCGATGTGATGACTGACTTCGAGCGGATACATGAGAAAACAGGTGTCTCATACCGGGCCGACAGACGTACATATTGGGCCTGCCCGACAGGAGGCATGATGCTGTCACCTTACACAGCCCTGATTCCCATCTCCCCACAGCAGATAGCTTGTGTCTCATATTGTATTTGTATTTGTATTGGTATTTCTTTTTATCACAACAGATTTCTCTGTGTGAAATTCGGGCTGCTCTCCCCACGGAGAGCGCGTCGCTACACTACAGCGCCACCCATTTTTTTTTGTATTTTTTTCCTGCGTGCAGTTTTATTTGTTTTTCCTATCGAAGTGGATTTTTCTACAGAATTTTGCCAGGAACAACCCTTTTGTTGCCGTGGGTTCTTTTACGTGCGCTAAGTGCATGCTGCACACGGGACCTCGGTTTATCGTCTCATCCGAATAACTAGCGTCCAGACCACCACTCAAGGTCTAGTGGAGGGGGCGAAAATATCGGCGGCTGAGCCGTGATTCGAACCAGCGCGCTCAGATTCTCTCGCTTCCTAGGCGGACGCGTTACCTCTAGGCCATCACTCCACATTGGGCCGACAGACGTACATACCGGGCCAGCCCGACAGGAGGCATGATGCTGTCACCTTACACAGCCCTGATCCCCATCTCCCCACAGCAGATAGCTTGTGTCTCATATTGGGCCCGCCACTACACACAAAGCCAACCCAAAACGAGATTTGATCATATTGTTTTGTTTTGTTTTTCTTTCCGAGTTACAACGTACATACATGGCCAGCCAGCACGGACTGTACTTTATTTCAAACAGTTATTTCATATTCTTTTCTTTTCTTTTTTTAATCTAACTATATGTCAAGCGTGAAACACAGCAGAGCAAAGGGCAGTGCATTCTAACACTTTCTGCATTTTGCTTCTTAGTGTTTTCTTTGCAACGCTGCAGCCGTTTTGTTGGAGGCTTTTTTATTTCTTTTTCTTTTTTTTCCCCTGTGATTTGTTGCTGGTCTGTTCCGATTCAGATCAATACACAAAAAGTATTCTGAATGGATCTTCGTGTGCATTGCTCCATTTAGTCAACATATAATAAACATTATGTAGCTTTGTGTGTGTGTGTGTGTGTGTGTGTCTTACGCCAAGTCAAAATTATCTTTATTGAGGGTAAAAGAAGATTTATACACCTTTTTTTTTACACCCTGTCTTCGGAAAAAAAAGGAAAAGAAAAGAAATTAATATATAGGGGAAAATGAAATGGGGGTGGGGAAAGCATAACATGAAAATCAACTGTTACAAACGACACAAAGAATTCTATGGGAAAAAGAACAAGTTGTTGTTGTTGTCCTTGTCGTCTGTTGTTGCTGATATTTTTATCGTTATTATTGTATGTCAGTTGCAACATTTCTTTGGCACAATAATCCAGTGATTGCAACAAAACTGTGCAATTATTCCTGATCATCTGGCTTTTGTTTTTACTTCCACAATAACGCAACTCTATAGACTTCGACACTCGGACAACATGGAGTAAGCGATAGAGAAAGCCCATGCGGGAATAAACGATGACATCATGCAGGTCGTCATTTGGGAACAGGGCTGAAAATGACGTCATTCCAGTGGCTGGTTCTTCCCCACAGCCCAGCCGAACGAAAGTCCCACCGATCACTTTATTCAGACCTGTAAGGACCTTTCTTCCGGTAGGGACATGAAGAACTGATCGTCAATCTCTGCCATGGGTGCCACTTATAAGCCCCTGCTCCATCACATAAGGACCTTTCCTCCGGTAGAGACATGAAGAACTGATCGTCAGTCTCCAGTGATGATACGATGATTAGTTAGTTTAACGACCTGTCGGCTAATTCAAGCTGTTCTGATGCGTAGTCTTCCTATAAAAAATCACGGCAGTAGCCAGTGTACTGAGACAGATCATAAAAAAGCGTGAAGAATACCGGGAACCCATTGCTGTCAGCTTCATAGACTTCAGCGAAGCCTTTGACAGTGTTCACAGATATTCACTTTGAAAGATTTCGTAGCCCTATAGCATCCAGGAGAAAGTCGTATCAGCCATGATGTAGATCTACAACAACACCAAGTGCCTTGTCAGGACAGAAGATGGCTAAACGACGTGTTCAAAGTCCTCACCAGCATCAGACAGGGGTGTGTCCTCTCCACACTCCTCTTTGCACTTTTCATTGACTTGGTGCTGAAGAATGCAACTTAGTCCATGGAAAGGGATCCAGTGGACTGAGGAAAAGAACCTATCGGTTCTAGACTTTGCTGAAGATATAACTGCCATGCTAACAACATCCGAGACCTACAGCTATGCTGGAAACGTTGGACGAATCATCAGCGTCAATAAGACAAAAACCCTTTCCAGTGGTGAATGTCTAGCGCAGACTGATATCTTCACTGACAGAAAAAGCAAAATCGAAATCGAAAACTTCACTTACCTCGGCAGTTTGACTGGCAGTACCGGTGACATCATCATAAACTGAAATGCCAGGCTGGAAAGTCAGCAACAACTTTTAACGAACCTGGAAAAATATGGAACAGCAGCAAATTTTCCCGGAGACTCAAACTGAGATTCTATGACTGAAATGTTCTGTTTATGCTTCTCAACAGCAGCGAATCTAGAACTTCAGATCACACAGGAGAAAAATAAACAAAAAACAAAAAAACCGATGCCTTTAACTGCTAATGCCTACGCGAAATCCTTGACATCAAATGGCATGATTCTATTTCATTGACTAACTTTTTTCAACTGCATTCATAAGTAGAATACAGAAATTACGACAACGGTACTGAGAGAGTGAGAAAGAGAGGGGGGTGGGGATCGGAGGGGGGGGGG
>NC_134904.1:17171532-17254407 GCF_041734735.1 Babylonia areolata | reverse complement strand
CATTAAAATGGGGCAATTTGTAAATTAAGACAGCAAAATGAGAGCAACAATCATGAAAAACAAAATTTCCTTCACCAGCACACCCTTTATTTCGTCCAAGGGACAGCAACATACAACAGTGTGTGAGGAAGGTCACGTGACACACTCTTTGTTCTTATGTAGTTCCAACCAGTATGGAATGTGTAAGAAAGACATGCATCGTGTGTTTTTTCTGACCCATCGTCATACACCAGTTTGTTTGAATTCCAGAGATCATCACACTGCATCAGTGCCCACATTCACATGTGACGATAAGTCCACGAATTGTCATACACCTTGGATGTGTGACTTCATAGGTGATTGTCAGGATAAGAGTGATGAGTCTTTCTGCAAGCCCCCTCTTTGTTTTCGAACATTCACGTGCAATGATGGCAGTGTCTATCTTATGACAATATGTGTGATCAGCGTATCCCATTGTATAGACAGATCAATGAAACTAAACATGTCCTGTGTTTAAAGAACTACCCAGAAGAATTTGGCCATTAAATACCATCCCTGCCCTTGTCAGCTTTGATGGGATAATGTATTTCACCTTAACTCCAATGCATTCCAATGAACACCTGTCCTGACAGTCACTACCGCTGCCCTGGTCAGCTGAACACTGTGTGCCTGTATATACACGTTGCAATGGAATTATGACTGCATCAGCCGTCAGGATGAAGAGAGATGTGACGAAATGAAGTGTCCGGGATTTTTCCGGATGCAGATTTTCAAAACATATGCCTCCATAGTGATCATCTCTGTGATGGGGCCTCACTGCCCAATGCATGATGATGAACTATTGTGTGGCGTGACTTGTCCTGTGGGCTGTTTATGTCAAGGTTACACATGCTGTGTCTCCAGCCTTCTTTGTAGCAGGCTTCCCTCAGGTCCGCTACCTGGATGCCACAGGTACAGGTATGACATTAGGTGATGTCAGTAATAACACCTATCTCATTCACTTGATTCTTGCCCAGTGCTCTGTGACTCATTGCTCAGTCTGAAGCTGGTAAACTTGAGGATTCTGGACCTCAGCTGGGAACAAAATGTGGCATGTCAACATGACATCCTTTATCGGTTTAGAAACTCTACAGGCACTGTCCCTATCCAACAATCCCATAACATTCACTCTATTCAATTGATGAATCCACTTTACAGCAGAGTAAACTGTCAGTGATTGATCTGTCACAGACTATGTGTCATCTTCACTCAAAAGCATTGACTTCCGTTTTCCGCTTACAAAAACTGAATTTGTCCTTTACTTCCATCCATACATCAGTCCTGAAGGGTTTCAGTTCACACCATCATTAACTGATTTATACATGGATGGTAGCCAGTGAAAACGTTTCCAGATGACATTTTTAAATATGTGTCTCATCTACATATCGTATCAACAAAAACTATAAAGTTTGTTGTAGTAAAAATATTACCCAGTCCACTTTCTTGATTCGCAATGCTATACACAGAAAGATGAGATTTCATCATGTGAAGATTTATTACAATCATGGATTATCGGGTATTTGTATGGTTGATCAGTAGTCTGTCAGTTATTGGCAAGCCCTCTGCTTTTCAGTTCGTCTGTGTTTTTAATAAACTGAAATTCAGCAAGGGATTGATGTGTTTGTCATCACCTGACACTGGCAGACTTTTTGATGGGCGTCTATGGTTCTAAATTTTTGGAGTGCTGATGAACAATATCGTGACAAAATCTCCATTATGACGATATATGGAAAAACAGCGTAACCTGTAAAGTGGCTGGATTTTTGTCTCTGTTGTCCCGTGAAGTGGTCAGCTCTCATCATCTGGCTTATCACACGGATCGTTTCATTGTTCTCCCGTTTTCCGTTCAGCACCTTGCGTTTTGAAAGAACATCAGCAGTCGGGCTGCTCACTGATTTGGTTCCTGGGCTTGTTTCTAGCCACGTTAAACCCTTTTCTCCCGATGACACGCACTGGGAGTTTTACAGCCAGACAGGTATCTGCATTCCATTGCCCGGACCAGGCAAGAGTTTCAAAGGGAAAATTGTTTCATTTTGGTATATTGATCACCTTAATTTTCTTTTGTTCGTGCTGATTTCTTGTGGTCAAGCATTCATCTACTGGTCGATACAGAAAAATTCATTGAAAACTAACACTACACAAGTGTCACAGGACATGACCATAGCTCGGAGGTTGGTCACTATTGCAGTCACAGATTTCATGTGTTGGTTTCCCTTGGGCTGTGTGGAATTTTGGCGTCTGCTGGTGTTCCCATTCCTGGAGAAATAAATGTTGCTTAGCAATATTTGTTTTACCTCTGAATGCTGCTATTAACCCTTTCGTGTACACGTTCAATACCTTCATGGAAAAGCGGAGGAAGTCCAGAGAAGCTAAACTTTTGAAATGGATGGAAATCACATACAAACTTATATTGATGGAATTTTCAATTGTAGGTTAAAACTAATGCAGTTCATACCAATTATACCCATGGCTTTATGGTATGTAGGGTTTTAAGCATCAAATTTGTCATTTTTTAAAGAATGCTTAGCTCTCTCTCTCTCTTCTCTCTCCTCTCTCTCTCTCTTCTCTCTCTCTCTCTCTGATGATGATATTGCCTTGGTGTCTGAAACACCAGTTGGTCTTTAAACTCAATTGAATAACCTATACAATGCAGCTTCCAGACTTCAACTTCATGTTAATATGAAAAAGAGTAATATTGTGGTTTTCAGGAAGGGTGGTTATTTGGCAGCAAGAGAAAGATGGTATTTAATGGTCAACTCATGTCTATTGTGAATTGTTACAAATATCTTGGAATATTCTTTTCTACTCGCCTAAGCTTTACATGTGCCTGTCAGGACCTTGCAAGTAGAGCAAAAAATGCCTTATGTATTTTGCAAAAATTGTATATGTTGAATAATAAGTCATTAATTGTGTTCTTAAAACTGTTTGATGCCCAAGTACAACCAGTTGCTCAGTATGGTGCTGAAATATGGGGTTTAGACAAAGCTGCTATACACATAGAAAAGTTAATCTATTTGCTCTTAAGAAATTTTGGGGGGTTCATATCAAAACACCAAATGATTTTGTGTACGGAGAAACAGGTCGTTACCCAATATATAAAAATTCGTCCTTGCAATGTGTTAGATACTGGTTAAAGATTGTACGTATGAGTGAAGAAAAGTTACCATATAAAGCGTATAAAATGTTATTTGACTTGGAATTACGTGGTAAAAAAAATCTTGGGTTTCTGGTATAAGAGAATTTTTGTTCGAAAATGGATTCGGTTTTGTATGGATGAATCAAGGTGTTGAAAACACAAATGTCTTTTTAAAAGAACTTCGTCAACGACTGATTGATAATAGATGGCAAAACTGGGAAGAACATGTGCAGAGCAGTGATAGATATTCTTTTTATAGTACATTTAAATCATCTGTAAATTGTGAACAATATCTACTGCTTGATATTGACAGACATATAAGGTATTTTATGACAAGATTTAGATGTGGAATATCGGACATCATGGTACATCATAACCGTTATAAAATGTATACAGGTGTGAATTTATTGTGTCCTCTGTGTAATAACGAAAATGAAGATGAAAAAACATTTTCTGCTCTTTTGTCAGGTTTATCGTGATTACGTATAAAGTATATTCCACAAAAGTATTATCAGGATCCTTCTCTGTTCCGGACTGCGTTGCTTATGCATCTCGAAGAGAACCAATAGTAAGGAATGTGTGTTTGTATTTATACAAAGCTTTTAAAAAGCGCACCATTATGCTTAGCTGATTTAAGTAACTGCTTTTGTAATGTCTTCTGTCAGTATATTACTGTTTCAATGAGTTACTTTGAAAATGTGTGTGAATTATTCACAAATACTGTACCCCCATCAGAAGGGGCCATGGCCTATACTGATTAAACTATTCGAGTTCGAGTTCCTCTCTCTCTCTCTCTCTCTCTTTATCCTCCTCTCTTTTCTCTATCTCTCTCTCTCTCTCTCTCTCTCTCACTGTGTGTGTGTGTGTGTGTGTGGGGTGTGGTGTGTGTGGTTGTTTTTCACAGATGGATCAATCAGTAGTAACTCTGAAGTGGGGGCCGCTTTTGTGATCCCCGAGCTTAACATTAAAAAGAGATTCCACTTAACTAAAGGTTGTTAAATTTTTTACTGCTGAATTGTTTGCAATTCTGATGGCTTTCACCTTTTTTTTTTTTTTTTTTTTTTTTTTTTTTTTTTTTTTTTTTAGTGATATTCCACTTGTGCCTGCAAAAATTCTTATACTATCTGATTGAAAATCAGCATTGATGGCTTTAAATAATCAATCTTCATCTGAAATTTTGTATTTAATTCGAACACTTCATTTCAAACAATTACAATTTTCCCTATTTCTGTTTCTGAACCCTGTACTATTCTTTCAACATATATATCTGGAGTTTCAGACAGAAACAGTTCTTAGAAAACTCAAATAAGAAGCTCTGATGGGATCTCTCTCATCCAGTAAGGAAAGGCGCTAAACTCCCCAGGATCAATTTCCACAGAAACTTGACACACAGGCTAAGAAATATGCATGGTTTTTGCAGATTTTTGAAACCGTCACCACTATGTATTTGGTAAGACCCTTGACACCCCACATTTAGTGCTGGAATGTCCAGATACACATTTACATTTCAAACCCCTTCAACATTATGATTACATCCTTTAATCTACCATTCGCCCTGTCCAGCGTTTTTCACCCTAGTAAAGAAAATGGTTGGTCTCTGACAAAAACCGCAGTTGACCTAATCAAAAAGCCATCCGATTGGTCGGTTTTTCTAATTTGTTTCATCCCTCTTTTTTTCTTTTTTAAATATATTATATGCTGCAGAGTTTACCCTCTGTTTATTTAATCCAAATAGTGTGTTTCGTTTTGTGTGATAAGCGTCAGATTTACTTGTAGAGCAAAGTTCCCATTATTCTAATTAGTGGAACTGTTCGACTCTAACATGTAATATGTCGTCTTGATTACATAATAAACCTTAATTTAATGAGAAAGGAGGGGAGAGACAGTGTGATGTGTGTGTGAGTGAGTGGGTAGGGAATGAAGTGGGGGAATTGAATGGGGCGTTTGTGTGCATGCATGGATTTTATGTAGGAGAAGATGGGGGATACACGTATGCATGTGTGTGCGTTAGAACATTTTTTTGAGATAATGATATTAATGAAATTTGGTAAATTGATTTTTTTAAATATGTTCTTTTTAAATTCATATCTTCTTCTTTCTTCTTCTTTTTTCCTAAAATTAGAATTTCTTTGTGTTGCTCAGTTCATATTTATTCAAATGGTTGCGAAATGTCAGTAGAACAAAAAGTAATCTGACGATAAATGGTTCAGTCAGTCAGTCAGTGTGTGTTGTGTGTGTTTTGAAGAGGAGAGAGAGAGGAGAGAGAGAAGAGAGAGAGAGAGAGAGAGAGAGAGAGAGAGAGTGTAAAAAAATGAAACAACCACACCAGCATCAATCAAAACGTCCTGACAAATGTGGGGTTAAGGCTCGGATATTGTCCCCTCTCCAACTCACATAAAACATTGGTGTCTGGTTTCATTTGCTTCTGCTTACTAAACATGGGCTTGTGTTTTATGGACGAGAGTGAACTAACTTGTGCAGAAGACACCTTTGGGGATGTCAGTCAGCTTGTAGATCGGTTCACGTTCAGTCCTCGTCACTTCTTTTTAAGCTGATTTTCTCTGTCCATCTGCCTCTCTGTCCACTCCTCATACAGTCCTGTAAACAAGAGCAGGAGTAGTGCAGGCATGCATATTATAATGGATTGGGTTTTTTCTTCTTCTGTTTGACACTGTAATATGTTTTAATGTATTTTTGTATTTGTTTATGTTGTTGAATTATTTTTTTTTTGCATTCTACGTTAATGTTTTGCTCACACGTAGCACATAGGTTTCAACAGAGGCCGGCCAGGTTGTTTAGGCAGCGTTCTCGCTGAGCCCAGCCATTGCTGACAACCATTCATCACCTGAAAACAGCAACACACTTCAGTCAGACACACCCAGTTGCTGACAACCAGTTGCCTCAGCCTACACACAACACACTCCAGTCAGACACAGCCAGTTGCTGACAACCAGTTGCCATCAGCCTGACACAGCAACACACTCAGTCAGACACAACCATTGCTGACAACCAGTTGCCATCAGCCTACACAGCAACACTCCATCGACACACATTGCGACAACCATTGCCGTCACTTGATACAGCACACACGCTCAACTACCAGTTCTGAAACCAGTAAATCGAAAGAACTCCGAATTGATTAGAAAAAATAATCATAAAATCATTGTCAATACATAAGTTGCACCGGCCGACATGTGTATTCCTTATATATCGAAACATACACGATCGAAAAATTGATATGACGAAATAAAAAAAAGGTCTGGATTCTATATCCCAAAATAACACTCTCGCAAGAACGGAAATCTTTCACACTCCTGTTGCCCCATTCATGCCCATTGAGTGTGTGTGGTCTGTGTATCTGTGTGTGTTTGTGTGTGTGCGTGTGTGTGTGTGTGTGTGTGAGTGAGTGTGTGTGTGGTGTGTTGTGTGTGTGTGATGTGTGTGTGTGTGTTGTGTGTGTGAGTGAGTGTGTGTGTGTTTGTGTGGTGTGTGTGTGGTGGCGAACAACGAGTGAAATAGAACTGCACCGAAGCACACAACAAACCAAAAACATTTTCTGTGCCACCGTCAAGGCAGTATCAAGGTGCTTCCCCGCGAGGTTGTCGGTCGAGAGCATCCCATTTTCGGCTTAACTCACTCAGTACGGTGGTCCCTCTTTCTACACAGACCCCTCGGATGTCCAGTGGGTTGTCTGAATGACCCGACGTTTAGCTTCCGTCGTCAGAATTGTAGTATTCTTTGTCAACATTCATCTCTTCAGTATAGGAGCCTTCCGCTTGCAATATTTTGATGATGATAATTGGGGTGAAACGCTGTTAACGTCGTCCTCTTTCGCCGTTCGTATGGAGAGAGTTAATCCACAATTTGGGTCCACTGACCTCAAAGACGAGATGCATACTCTGCCTCCATACCCTCTCAGAACCTGCTGGTTTTGAGGAAAGCACCATACGAGTACAGTCCATGCAACTGGTCCATTTCATGGTTTTTTGGTGCCATTAGTCACACAGCAATTATATATCAACTGACACAGTTCTGTTCTTTCAGTCAGCCCATATCTTTTAGAATTATAATATCTCAAGTTTTGTAGGTATTTGCATGAACATCTAGGAGGAAGGTTTATATATCAGTAACCCCGAAAAAGGAGTATGGCTGCCTACATGGCGCGGAAAAAACAGTCATACACGTAAAAACGCCTAGTCGTGTACATACGAGTGAACGTGTGAGTTGCAGCCACGAACGAAGAAGATATATCAGTTATAGATTTTTGGGAGGGGTTGTTAACTGCACATGAAAGTAGTCATTATAGTCCACAGACATTCTTTACTTTAGCGTCTTTTCACCTAAGAGATACTGGACGAAAAGGAACAAAATATAACTGAACAATGATCAAACAAATGCAAATATAACTGAACAATAATCAAACAAGTACAAATATAACTGAACAATGATCAAAGAAATATAACTGAACAATGATGAAACAAATGCAAAAAAAAAATGAACAAAATATTACTGAACAAAGATCAAACAAGTACAAATATAACTGAACAATGATCAAACAAGTACAAATATAACTGAACAATGATCAAAGAAATATAACTTAACAATGATTAAACAAATATAACTGAAAAGGTGCGGGTGGAAAATGCACGCTTTGCACTTGATTGTGTGTGTGTGTTGTGTGTGTGTGTGTGTGTGTGTGTGTGTGTAAGTAAAGTGTTCTCTGTTAGTCTGTGCAACACACACACACACACAACAACAATTAACAACTGAGTTCACAGGCGAACAGGTGAATGTGGAACACCAATTTTAGTCACAGGCTAATCGAGAATCGGAGAATCAGGACTTGGCGAATCGTGGTGACACATGAACCGTCTTGTATTGCCAGCAATCGCGTGCTGGTGGTCAAGTCCATTGCGTGATAGCCAAGAGGTAACGCGTCCGCCTAGGGAAACGAGAGAATCTGAGCGCGCTGGTTCGAATCACGGCTCAGCCACCCATATTTCTCCCCCTCAATTAGACCTTGAGTGGTGGTCTGGACTCTAGTCATTCGGATGAGACGATAAACCGAGGTCCGTGTGCAGCATGCACTTAGCGCACGTAAAGAACCCACGGCAACAAAAGGGTTGTTCCTGGTAAAAATTCTGTAGAAAAAAATCCACATCGATAGGAAAAACAAATAAAACTGCACGCAGAAAAAATTAAAAAAAATGGGTGGCGCTCTATTATAGCGACGCCTGGGAGAGCAGCTCGAATTTCACACAGAGAAATCCGTTGTGATAAAAAGAAATACAAATAATAATGATATTCATATAGCGCTGAATCTTGTGCAGTCAAATCAAAGCGCTTTCGCACCAATCATTCACACGCATGCATAACCTAAACTAACTAAAACTGGAGAAACTGAAGACAAGGAAGAGGCAGGGCAGGGGGGCTGTCTTGAGAAGAGTGAGACTTGAAAGAGCTGAGTGAGGAGACCTGACGAAGCGAAAGAGGAAGTTCATTCCAGTTGCAAGGTCCAAAGACAGAATGCCAAGCATGAGTACCAAAGGCAGACAAAATCATCCAGGGACAAAGGCGTCACCCTCTCTGCACGTTTCCCTCATCGTCATAGAGCTGTCTGTGAGCTTTGTGGCCACATGCACACTCCATGAGACATGGGACAAATAGATGGATACATTGATACATTTTTTTTTTCCTGATCTTGGTGTGATCTGGTTTTGGGTGCATGTTTTTGTTTAGAGAAGCTGTTTGCCGTGTGTGTATGTGGCTGGGGTGCTGGTGAGTGTCCGTGCATTCGTGTGTGTGTGTGTGTGTGTTGTGTGTGTGTGTGTGTTGCTTGAGCGCGCGTTGCAGGGAAACGTTTTCTGGAGGGCGTTCATGGGTGGGTGGTGTTCCTAATGTTTAGTTGCGTGAGTTTTTTAAGCACGTGCTTCCGTGTTGTGGGGTGAGGGGAGGTGCGGATGGAGGGAGTATTGATGGGAGGCGGGGAGTGAGGAACGAAAGATAAAGTGCTTTGAGCATATTTCTGGGAGAAACGCGCTATTGAAATGTCCATCATTATCATTGATGGACAGATGGACTTTCAGTTCACAACTTTGAACCCGTCGCCATCAAGGCAGTCGCTTCAGCACAGTCGGAGACAGAGCCTCGCTATTGCCGCGAGCTGTGTATCTCACACCACTGACCTAAAAAAATACAGGCCTATTTTTCAATCAGTGGCCTGGCAAACGGACAAAGCCGCCATGGCACTCCATAATTTTTTGTATATCTTTAGAAAGTCACGTGCCGTCGCTGTCCGCCCTGGCGATGATTAATGTTGACCGAATGTGGACTGCAGCCATGGAAATACCCCAAAAGTTTGCTGTTGGTGTCTTAGATATTTTTGCAGTATAGGTCAGATGGAGCCATTTTTTCGTTCAGGTAATCATTGTTTTTGGTGGCATGGAGAGTCTCCTGTATTGTCCCCTCCATCTCTTAGACTCTCTCTCTCTCTGTCTCTGTCTCTCTCTTCGTTTACACAACTAAGTCATACAGTGATACATAAGCTAGAATATTCCGAATTACCCCTTATCCTTTTCCGGTATATCTTTGCTCTTGGTGAGGCCTCGTTGTCAGCCTTTCAAACTTCAATTTAGCATAGGACCTTTATATGTCAGTTCCTTCTGAAATAGCTCAGCTGATTAAATTGAAATATTCTATAGCCCATGTGTTGATCAAGGAGGGGTTAAACTGAAATTTAGTAAGATTTGTTTTTCTTTATGAATTCTGGGATAGGTACTTCTGTTGTTTAATTGGATGGGTCCAAAAGTGAATCTCACCAGTGGATAATAGATTATATACAGTGCTTTCAGCGTTCCCACTTTCCGTGTCTTCCACTGACTTCTCTGTCCATCCACTGACTTCCCTACCCTTCCACTGACCCTCCACTGTCTTCCTTGGAATCCCACTGCCAGCCTTTGACTCCCTTCCATGGGCCGGGAGCGTATCGTTGTGCCGCCGACCCGTTGTGCCGCCGACCCGTTTACGGATTGTCTTTTGTCACAAAAAAGACAAAACAAGATGGGGCAAGCCATACTAATAATCTCCCTTTTACTTGACATTTGGGTTACAGTAACGTCACAAATGGCGCAACTGGGTCCAAACGTATGCATTCGCGAATCCTCATAGGGTACGACCTTGTTTCAAATTTCGTAAAGATCGGGTTTATAAACTGCTGAGAAAAGCTTGTTTGCGTAGAGAACTGCGCATTCTAAAAATAGAACATGAATTACGTCATCGTGAGCTTATTACTTATACCGTTTATAGTCCCTAGTATAATGAACACGTAACTGAAATTTGGAGGAAATCCGTTGATAAACAGCGGAGACACTAGTGATCAAAATTTTGGCAATTTGCGCCACTGTGACGTCACAAATGGCGCAAAGGGTCTCAACTCATACATTCGGTAGACATCATAGCCCCCGAGCTTTGATCCAAATTTTACTAAGATTGGTTCATAAACAGCCGAGAAAAGCTTGTTCAAAATCATCGAATAGCGGGACGGCGGCATAACGGGTCGGCGGCATAGCGGGACGGCGGCATAACGGGTACCCCCCCTTCCCCCCCTCCCCCCATGGTCTAGGCCTCCGTTGGCTGCTGCCGCCTGCCGCTGCCTTCCGTCGCCAGCGTTCTCTGGCCTGGTGCTCGGCTGTCTCCCTGCTCTCCGTCTTCGTCTTCACTGTTCGTTTTCGTCGTCACTGTTCTTCGTCGTCACTGTTCTTCGTCGTCGTCACTACTTCATCATCAACGTTGTGCTTGTGTTTCCATGTCACTCTACACACATATTCACACACTCACACACACTCATGTGCTATTCATTCTTCTTCCAGAAGTGAATTTATTCACTCTTGAGACCAATGGCCTTCTCTTGAAAGGATTGTGTTATTTCCACTTTTGTTGTCATTTTCACCCCTTTAATTTGCTGGATAACGTTGTCTATGTTGTAGTGTGCTTTGTTGTTTTCTGTCGTCTGTATAATACCCTTTGTGTATTGTCTGCACCATGTGCAGAATAAATTTATTGACTCTTACCTTTTGGTTTGAGTGCAGGGTTTAGTGCAGGGTCGGGTGGCGGTTTACGTTGTCCGTCTCACGTAGAATGTGACATAACATTGCACAGGCTTTATATATGATGCGCACCTTGGGCTAGTTATCCTTTGGGTACAATTCCAACACTCTCGACCAGTCCCTAAAACTCCTTGGCCATGTGAGAGGGTTGTTTAAGGGGGTGTAACTTGGCAAGGCACCTGCAATCAAATTAAACTTCTAGCCCAGAATAGCCAGGACAGTAATTGTTCCTGGTCTATGTGGCTGGCTGACCTGCCATCTATCAAGGCTGGTGCTACCCAATTTCATCCACCAAGGGAAAAATTGACGAACTTCTCCATTACATATTGAACCAAATTTTTGTGATTACAGTTTCCAAGGGTGGCAGACTCGAAGCTGGTTCTTTCTGCACTTCACACCTCGCCCAGAAAACACAAGCTGATGATTATGGACATAAGCAATATTAAAACAGACACCAGTTTTTTATGTAATCGGGAGAAGGGTGACACATAACCAAGCCTTCCACCAACCACATTTGTTCAGCACGTTTTGATTGATGCTGAGTCATTTTATTTCCTTTTACCATCCCTCTCTCTCTTTTACACACTCAACGTACACACATCAGCACACATGGGCATTAGCCACACACACACACACACACCACATATAAAATATTATATATAAATACAAATATGTATGTATAATAGGGGTAGAAAGAAAGGTGAGAGAGAGAAGGGGGGGGGGTGAGCTAAGCATTCTTTGTAAAGGACCTTTGATGCCTTAAACCCCACAGACTGTAAAACCATTGGTATAGTTTTCATAAACGAATTGCCATTATTTTCACCTACAATGAAAATTCTATCAATAAAGTTTGTATTGATTCCATCCAATACAAAGATATCTTCCCTGGATTTCATCCCGCTTTTATCCATGAATGTATTAAAACGTGTACAAGAAAGGGTTAACTCAGCATTCAGAGGTAAAACAAATATTGCTAAAGCAACATATATCATATTTCCTCAGGAAATGGAACTACCGCAGACGTCGCGCAGCGCCAAAATTCCACCAGCCCAATGGGAAAACAAACACAAGAAATCTGTGAACTGCAAAGATGACCAACTCACGAGCTATGGTCATGTCCTGTGACACTTGATTCGTGTTAGTTTTCAATGAATTTTTCATATCGACAAGTAGATGAAATTCTTGACCAAAAGAAATCAGCACGAACAAAAGAAAATGAAGGGAGATCAAATACCAAATGAAATACAATCTTAGCCTTTGAACTCTTGCCTGTTCACGGCAATGGAAGCAGATACCCTGTCTGTGCTGTAGGAAACTCCCATTGCGATGTCAAACCGGTATAGCAAAAGGTAACGGGCTAGTAACAAGCCCCAGGAACCAAATCAGCAGTGAGCACGCCATGACTGCCTTGATGTTCTTTCAAAACGCAAGGTGCTGACTAATCAACGGAGAACAAAAACGAACCAGTTTGAAACCCAGATAGAAGAGAGCCTGGACACTTCACTTGACATACAGTAGACATCAAAAATCCCAAGCACACTATCATTACAGGTTAACGCTGTTTTTTCCATAATTATGTCGACATACTGCGCACATATCTGTCAGCGATACTCGCTCATCCAGCCACTTCCTATTGAGGATCTGAACCATGAAGACGCCCCATAGTCAGAAAGTTTCCTGCCAGTGTCAGTGGTTGTAAGTCGCGCGAACAAAACAGCATCAAAACGCCTTGACTGAAGTCTGTTTATCAAATACAGACGAACTGAAAGCAGAGGACATTACCCAATACGCGACAGACAGCTATATCAACCATACAACAACAGACGATATATCCATGAAAGTAATATATCTTCACATGAGAAAATCTCATCTTTTAGTTATAGCATGTGACTCCAGAAGGTGTACTGGGTAATAACTGAACTACAACAAAGTTTCTATAGTTTTCCTGTTGACGACAAAAAAAAAAAATGCAGGTGGCACAAATATTCGAAAAATTGCGTTCATCTGAAACGTTTTCACTACAACCATCCATGTATAGACAACGTCTAATTAGATATGGGTGTGAACTGAAACCCTACAGAGACTGATAGTATGCGGATGCGGAAGATAAATTGGACAAATTCAGTTTTTTTGTAAGCGAGAAAACGTAGTCACATGCTAGGAGCTGAAACTGGACAAACAGTAGCTCTGTGACATGATCATCAATCACGACCAGTTTTACTCTGCTGGTAAAGTGGATACATCAATATGAATAGAGTGAAGTATGGATTGTTGATAGGGAACAGTTCCTGTAGAATTTTCTAAACCAAAACAGGATGTCATGTTGACAGAGCCACATTTTGTTCCCACTGAGGTCCAGAATCCTCAAGTTTACCAGCTTCAGACTGAGCAAGTGATGCACCAGAGCACGGCATTGAATCTAAGTGACTGAATAGTGTTAAAACTGACAATCGGCCAAACCAATGTCATATCCTGTACGCTGTGGTGCATCCATGTAGCGTACTGAGGGAAGCCTGCTAACAAAGAAAGACGGCTGGAGACACAGACAATGTGTAACCTTTGACATAGAACACGCCCACAGGACAGCGTCAACGAAGACCAACTTTACCAGGTATTTGGCAGGGCCATTTTAGAAACCTGCGAACTTTGAAAGGCAAACCAGCAGACAAAAACATAGACTCATGCTTCATTGAGCAGTGGTCTTTGAGCACCAGCGCATCACACAGAGCGTCATGACTTAGGAGGCTTTCTAACTGTTGAGTGAAAAATTCTGACCAACTGAAACAAGCTCCCGGCACAAACGAGAACACATAGCATTTCGTGTTCTCATCTCTCCTTCATGCTGATCCATTATCAACGTCATTGCTGATCGGCAGTCATACATCCATTGCACCGTGTAGATACGGCACACAGACACGTGATCAGCTGACCAGGGGCGCACGACGTCAGGTGAACTGTCAGACCATGTGTTCAATATGGAATGCATTGGAGTTAAGGTGAAATACATTATCCCATACAAAGCAGTAACCATGATATTGGCCAGTGGATGTGTATAAAAGGCCAAATTCTAATCTGGAGCGGTCTAAAGGTTTGATTTCTCTTGAAGGAGGCACTTCAGTTGCACGTTAGTATTCATCTGACAGCCTGCAATCTATACAAGGGTACAGGCTGATCACGGTTCATCACACCTATGAACAGAACTTGATCAATAAAGGCCTGAGTATACAGACACTGACTCGCGTTTTATTCTTACACGCTGGAATAATGTTTCGACGAGACCACAAAGAGGAGGGCTATGCAGAAAGACTCATCACGCTCTTTGATGATCCTGCAAGATCAGGCCGTCTCATGAGTTCACACAACGTCGAACGACGCTCAGAAGTAAGCCATTTCCAAGGTGTATGACAATAGCGTGGACTTATCGTCACAAGTGAATGTGGGCACTGAAGCAGTGTGATGAACTCCTGGAATCAAACAAACTGGTTCGACGTGACGATGCGGTCAGATACAAGTCAACACACATGACCTGGTTCCCCATAAGGTCTAACAGCCTATCTAACAGAACTGAGATAGTTGGAACAACATAAGAGCGTATGGCAAAACAGTGATCTGCGATACACAACGTGACCCCCTTCCTCACACACTGCCTAGAATGGTATTGAACTTATTGTCCAGCGCATTTCTAGACGAAATTAAAGGGTGTGGCAGAAGGAATTTTGTTGTCATATAAGCTGATGTCTAACCGACAGATTAGTTCAGCCTTCTTAAATTCCACAAATTTTTGACGAACGAAATGACGCCAAGATCCAGTTCAGGAGCAATCGATACACAAAGCTGCCATGGTACTCCCTTATTGCCGAACAGAGCAGGTTTATGTACACGAAGAAGAGCACCACAGAGACCCCTGGTCCTAATCCAAGGCACTATATCTTTCCATACCTGTGTATGACATATGAAAGATAACAGTTTTGATCCCTCTAACTAGAGCAAAGACTAAAATGATAGGCCCGATTACATACATGTGATGAACTTCATGATTATGAATATATAATCCTGAGTATTACTCTCTTAAAGTTGACATCCGTAATGACGATCTGTATCTTCCTCTTTATCTTCGCTCAGTGTGCATCATTTATCCGATAGTTTAGCAAGCACTTTGGCAATACTTGAATTCCACGGCTAATTTTGTACAATTTAGTCAATATATTTAAGCATTCTCTTGCAATATCGTTAGCATTTTCTCTTTTTCCTCTTTATAGCTATTTTGTTAATTACTCTCCAACGGAGATATCCTCAACCCTTGTTGATTCGTAGCAACGCTTTTAGCAAAGACGCCATCCATGCCCATGGCAGTCAGCACTGCTGAAAGGGACAGTGTCATTTTCCATCACTCCATCTTCCAACATTCCGATCTTTTAGGCTTACAATCCATGTGTTTTAAACTGGGTAATGCTCTACAGAACAGTATCCATAAACCATCAATATACCTTTTGGGCAAACCACTTGTATACACAAAAAAGGAAAAGAAAAGACCTGACAAACCAAACAGATCTACCAATTGATCATATCAGCTGCTTGAACCCCTTGAACACTCTAGAAACTCGAATCAGTGTCAACAATTGTGAAACCACGATAAATACATTAATTCTTCTATGAAACTTGTTTCCAGATCCAGTCTTTTTGCAGCGTTTCAACCTTACTCGAAGTTATGACGGAACTATCAAACCTGGTTGACAGGACTCATCCACACCCACTCATGGCTGGTGCCTTTTTATTCCAACCATTGGTCTGTGAAACTGATCAATGACCTGCATGCCTTGGTGGTCACAGACACACGTTGCTTCCACATGAAACCAAGGCGCCAACACTGCTGACGTGTTCTCCTCATTGTGCACTAGCCAGCGACTGTGACGTCCATGACGACACGAGATCAATCAGATTCAATGACTGATCCGAGTTTGCCAATAACGCAGGAAAGGTTGAGCTTGCTCAAATTACGGATATTGAAATACTAGAAGTTCTGTTGGAGTACCCACCCACCAAAATACCATTTGATCAAAAGGATGCAATTAAATTATATCTCACGACGAAGATTACAAGAACCTGATTGAATACCCCGCACAGCCATGCACAACAACACGAACTGATGCGCCAACTGCCCTAAAAAAAATCACACCATCTTCACTGACGCAATCTACGATGCTACTAAACAACACAGTTAACGCACACACACACTTCTCTCTCCCAACCTCCTAACACAACCCCTCCACACACATCCCACCCACGCTTCTGCGCCGCTCGCTCGCACAACCACCACGCACTACACTCACCACATATATAGTATATGATGATGTGATGGAGTCTCCCCTCGGTCCGACGAGAGTAGTTCAGCAGGTCTATCTGTTTGGTGTGTTCTCCTCATCTGGGATAGAGGCAGATTCTGGAAGCTACCGCCACTTCTCACCGGTGTTCCAGGGAAAAACGTCCTCCCGAGAGTTGAGCCTGCTATCCTCGCTCACGGCTTTCCTTATTGGCCAGCGTTTCTCGATGATTTTCTCCGTAACCTACATTCTTTATCGCCACTAGAACCAGCATCCTCCAGCGAGAGCGGTCAAGGGCATCAGTTTTCCCAGGAAGCGATGTCCTATGACACAGGCTTGGAGGTTTTGTCTTACAAGATTTCTATGAAGCACTTGCAGGGTCTTCCACGTTCCACCATGGTGGCCTTCCCCTTCAGCTGGGCCATGACAAAGCATCTTCGGGATCCTGCGGTCTGATCATGCGACACAATGTGTCCTGTCCATCATAGCTGGCACCTGGATCAGCAGGCTTTCGATGCCAGGGCAGGCCGCTCCTCTCAGGACCTGAGTTATGGAGACTCTGTCTTGCCACTTATGTCCGAGATCTTTCGTAGGCCATCCTCTGTGAAATCTGCCACAAGTGAAAGTGACTCGATACGTCGTCCATTTTCACACAGTACAAAAAGTAGGTCAGCACAACAGCTCTGTATGTTTTCATCTTGGTGCTGAGCCTGATGCCTTGTTGTTCCACAGCCATAGTTGAGTCTGCCAAAGTTGGAGCTGGCCTCTGGCTATGCGCAGCGTCACTTCTGCATCAAGGGCTCCGTTACTGCATGAGGGTGCTGGGTGCTGCCCAGTGAAGCAAAACATGTCGACTGACTTGAGTCTGTGTCATTGATCTTGAATGCAGGAGGGGGGAGAGGGTTTTGGGGAAGGGCGGCACTAGCTTTTCTGCGAGCTAAGCAGGTTGGTACATGGCTTTTCTTCCCTCAGGCACTTTCTCTCTGCTCGGTCTTGCGAGTCATATGGTGAGTTCAAAGCACATGCAGGTGGTTGAGAACCTATCCATAATGACCTGCAAGTCCTCTCATGAAGGTGTGTGAAGCAAGGTCGATCAGATATCATCGAAGTGAATACCAGCGAATAGGAATATCTCTCACAGTGCCCTCAAACCCCCCTGGACCTGGCTGGAGTCGCCGCAAGTTGAAAAGCGTTTCTGGCCAACTGAGGGCGAAACTGAATGTAGATGTCATCTCCTAGGTTCACAGTCTATTTCGAACTGATAGCCGTCAACAGCATGGCTAGAGAAGATAGAAAGGCATCGACCACAGTCTGGGGCCAGACCGCATGCCTTTCTCTTCACATCCTTTACCACAGCACGGGATTCTGGAATTCCAACAATGTACCGATATTAGTTTCTTTTGTCACGTACTCTCGATCTTATGTCATTCCAGTCGTGGAAAGATGCAATCAGCTGGATAGGCTCTCTCGTTTACTGCGGCAGCAGAACATTAGGAGTGATCTTCCACAGACCGCGGCGGTTTCACTACCGTGTCGCAAGGCCTTAGATCCCAGGTCTATCAACATGACCAATGGAGGAGCGGCAGCGCTCCTTTTCTGCTCACATGGCTGATGGCACTTGACTTTGCATACCCGGCATGCGTACGGCAAACACCATGTCACTATGTTCCCCACTGCCTGAGCATCGGACTCAGCCGCCACACAGTGCTTCAGGGATGACAGTGTTTCGGAGACATGGGTTAACACCAGTCTGTTCAGTATAAATAAGGCACGTGCGATAGCATCTTTCGCCGGCGAGGCGAAGGATGAGAGACTCCACGGTGTTATCGCCTAGGTATGTTTATGTCACCAAGTCCTTCCATTCCGTTGTAAATGTGAACTAAGATAGAATACGCCATTCCCTGAAATCCCTGTGGGATCCGTAATTGTATTTTAGCCCTCTCAACCTACTCTACTGATAGAACTGGAACGATGCGCGGTCAGACTTAGTTCGTCAAAAAAATCCCTTCTCTTTTCTAAAGACATCAAACTTTGTAGAAGTCCCAGCCCGATTACCACAAATCTTAGCTTCCTGTGCCATCTTCCTGACGGTTGTCAGCTTCAGGGCCTTCTGGGTCTCGACATTGGAGGGATCCAGCAGCAAGGTGAGTCACTGACGAGTAGCTGTTGGAGGGTTGCAATTCCTCGTCAGATACGACGAAGTCACTCGCCCTGTCTTGAGGAGGGTGGTTTGAAGTGCTCTGTCCTCCTTCTCAGCGGCACAAGGAATGACATTCTTGTCTGTTCAGGATGGTGGTCTTGTCCCATAGCTCGGACATGGTTTGAATCCTCTGACTCTCTGCCCCGTACACTCACTCGACAGACCATCATGGAAAGGTCTATCGATCCATCGTGAGCATCCGTGTCAGCAGCGGATCGAAGTCCTGTCGGACTTTCTCTCCCACCAGGTGTCTTCATCACACGCAGCCTCTTCTGTTACAAGTTGCTTTGTTTGCAAGAACTGTCTCCTTCCTACTGACAGACCTTTATTTCGATATCATGTGGATCCAAAGCCGTATATGCATGTGTTCAGGCATGGAGATTCCTAGAGTCATTCACGTCAATTACCAGATTTGTGGCTCCCTCTGTACAACAGCCGAGTGTGGTCAGCTACTTGGATTTGCTGCTGCTGCAGCCACGACGTCTCTTCAGCCAGGTCGGTAGGTGCAGAGCGGTGGATGATCAGCTTCCTAGGGGGTATCTTCTGGCTGGTTGAGCTTGCATGCAATCCTGATGGTCATCTTGCTGTCGTACCAGGACGATGGTCCCGACCAACAGACAGCTCCACTTCCCATTCAGCGTAGTACATGTAAACATCAAATAGGGTACCCAGCTTGTGCCATGCTTGGAGCGGGGTGCATCCCTGTGTTCAAGTACTATGTCCGCACCTTCTGTTGAAGAGGGTGTTGTTAATGGTCAGTCCATCTGCGTGCAAGCGAGAGCAAAAGCATCCCGTTGGAGCAGCACTTTCCCCAGAGCCCGCGTGTGTATCCTAGACTTTTGGCCACTATGGAAGAATCCACGCCGACGCGGGAATTGTGAAATCCCCTAAGGATATCAACCTGCCCTTTCAATCTACCGCTGAAAAGGTGCCGGCCTGAGCTCCTCGTAGTAAAGCTTTTTTGATGTCATCAGGGTTGGTCATTGCGCTTCACTTAGGGGCATAGCAAGCTGATCTGACTATGAGGCGAATCGATAATACGCATATTCCTTGACAGCCCTCAGACGCGCAGGGTCAAATACAGCCTGTTGCAGATCGATTAATATATTGACCCAAGCGTGGAAGGCTGGTCACGCTTGCTTCGAGTGGGCAACATGTATAGTTTGCGTCACGAACGAACTGGTCCAAAAGGCCCACGCTCTGAATTGTTCCTTGTACGGGTGCCATCCTATCCTTGGCTTTCCCCGTCGTAGACGTGTAGGCCTCCCACTCAAACTTCCCCTCCACCTGGTTTCTCACACTCTACACAGCACCGCAACGCTCGGACCTGGTTTCGCTCATGAGTCCAGTGGGAGGCTGCCTTCATAGAAAATGACCTTCCACACCTTAGTACGATCAAGCATTTACTCTACTTCATCATGAGCGCTGTACGTCTTACTGGTCTTCGTCTCTATCTACAGTAGGGTGCGAACCATTCTGCAGGCACCCCCAGGTACAGTGCCAGGGCATCAGCACAGTCCTGGTTTCTTACTTTATCTTTGTGATTTATCTGCTTTTTCGACCCTTTGGAGCGAAATTGTTAAGTCCAGATAGAATCATTGCGGTTCCTACTAGTCACGTTACTTTCAGTATAAGAGAGGATTGAGGCAGGCTTTGTTTCCGTGGGGATCTTATATCTCGCCCCCTGATCCCCAACGTGAGGGGAGAGCAAGTGCGGTCCCTAAAAAGTGGCAGCCTCTGTGGGATGAATACGGGCGGCCGCACTGGCCCACAGATATCTATTTCTTGCGGACGTACCATGATGATGGGTAACACTCCCACAGCTCGGGCCTGCGTGCTAGAGATCGTGACTAGGAAACTATGAAGTCAGCACAATAATCCGCTCGTTCTCTGCCCTGACCCCGTTATACCACTTCATCGCGTCGTCATCTCGCCTGCAGTTGGCATTGAACAAAGCTGGGGTGTTGAAGGTTAGCTCGTTCGTCTCCTTAGCGCCGACATCTTACGCCTGGTTTGCCATTGAGACCATACACAGAGGCAAGTCTTAATGTTACGACCTTCACTTTGTTTAAAGCACGCGCTCCTTTTGGTTTTTAACTCCGTTGTTCGCTCATGTGTGTGTCAGTGTGTGTGGTGTGTTGCGTGTGTGCTGTGTGAGTGTGTTGTGGTGTGTGTTTCCGTGTAAAGCCGTCATTAATCATTATGTCAGCCCAAAGTTCTCTGGCAAAAACTTTGTCCAGTTGACACCAAACTTGTCATAAAAATAAGAAAATTCATTTTAGCTTCGTGGTATCCAGTGCAATTCTGTTGTCTAAAAACAATATTGCACCTCTGGGATGGGACACACACCAGGTCACTGATGGTGACACCACTGCCTCTTTGCTACAACACACACACACACACACACATCAGCACACATCATTATCCCAATACACACACACACAAGACCGTACTGCTCTTATTGTGTCGGGGTAGTACAGGGCCTTTATTTTCTATACACGCAGGGGGAATCAATAGCTAGTCTAGAGCGCAAACGCCCAATTATATTGCACGAACTTCGCATAACTGTTTCTTTTCGGATGTTTTTTATTATTCACATTTTTGCTAATCTCGCAGGGGATTTTGTACTTACTAATATTGCTAACTTGTCCGTGAGTGCATGCTGACACGTTCTAGACAAGGCCATAACAACACAAGAGTCAATCTACATTCAATAAATCATATTTGTCAAACAGGAACTTCTTTTGTGCTAAGCATGGAAGATTTACTTATTTTTTGCAAACGTTTTGGTGCAGCTAGTAAAAAAGGAGAAATTTACTCTGTCAATTATGCTAGTGGACACGTACACTATTAGCTTTCAACGTGATTCTTTCTCTCATGCAATCTTAAAAATTGGACTTTTTTAAAAAGTTTATCACAAGTTAGATCTTGAAGCCTTCCGGGTTCTCTACTGTGTTGATTTTATCTTTTTTTTAGTGAGGGAGAAGACAGATGTAACTATATGTGACAGCAAAATCCTCTCATTGAATTCCTCATCCAACCCGCCACTCTTCTGCCCCTCGCCTCTCTCGCCTACCCATCACGCCTCCTCCCCACAGTCCCATCAGTGCAGATATAGATAAAAATATATATATATATTATATATATAAAAATATATATATATATATGCAAAGTGTGTGTTGTGAGTGTGAGTGTTTGTGGTGTTGTGTGTGTGTGTGAGTTGTGTTAATAAGAAGCTGCCAGGCTAGGTACTTTTCCATACTTTCATCAGAAATCTCGTATATCCAGGTTTTGTGCAGCTGGCGACACACTCCCGGCAGCACTATACGAGCCAGCTGCCCGTCTCCTGGCTGTGCTGGCAAGCTCGCTCTGACACCACAAGTCAAAACGTTTTTCATCACGGTGAAGACAGCAATCCTCAGCAGCCAGGTTGGGGTCTGGGGTGGGGGTCGTTATCCTTCCTGTTCGGTCCTGATGGTCAGGCGGCTTTCCACAGCCCTCAGGTCTGCTGGTGCGCGTTCAGCCCTCGTCCAGCAGTCTCCAGCAGCCATGTGTCCCCTCCCGACCACTCGCTCCCAACAGGTTCTGCTTCCCCCCACGTGCAGGGCAGGTCTCTGCATAACGATTGTTTCTCTCACCGCTCTTACGTTCTCAAGAGACTCATAGACCTGACTACGAGAAGTTAGCACTCAGGAAAAAGGTTGGAACACATTCGTCACCGTGAAAAGCTCATCAATCCTATCAGAACTATGTATAACATAGATAAATCTATGTATGAATTACAATACACTAGCACTCAACAATACGTCCACAGAAATCACATAACAAAAATATAAGAAAGTACATCAGGATTGCGCATTAACATATATTAGGACGTTGGAACATTGCTCTTCATTATAAGATTGTAGCCTGATAGGAAAATACCACTCTCCAATTCCACACAGTCAATAATGTACAAAGCTCTTGGAAGTGGAGAGAAATAATCTATAATTCGAACATTTCTCCAAGACCCATGGACATAATATTACAGCGATTGGGGGGTATATGCGAATGCTTTTTAAAGCCGTTTCGAGCTTGCTGTTCTCGCTTATCCTACTAATGTGATGTTGTAGTTCTCTAATCTCGCCGTTGTGTGTTTAAAAACTACACACACAACCGACAGGTCTTTTCCTTGATTCCCATGCCATTCTCCGGGTACTAGAATAAGACATGTCTTCTCTTGATCCGCTGCCATTTCTCAGTGTAATAAGATACAGTGCTTCTCTTGATCCGCCCTGCCATTCTCCGTGTAATATACTATAGCAGTCTTCTCTTGATATCCGACCTGCCATTCTCCGTGGTAATACTAAAACAGTCTTCTCTTTGTCTTGTATATTCTCTTCTTCTGTCTCTCTCTTGCCGGCGGTTTCTCTGTCCTGTCTCTGTCTCTAGTCGCTCTCTCTCTGCTCTCAGCTCATTCTACTGCTTTTTTCTTGTATCTTTTTTCTATTCTGTCTCTCGCTGCCCCGCTGTCTGTCTGTCTGTCTGTCTGTAGTCCTGTCCCTCTCTCTCGCTCTATTTTTTTTTTCTTATTGTTTCTTGTATCTTCCTCTCTGTCTCTCTCGGCCGCTGTCCTGTCTGTCTGTCTGTCCTCCTCCCTCGCGTCATCCTTATCATCTGCATCTTTCTTTCAAAGCAATAGTCCCGTCGATTGCGGTGATTTTGAACAGCAGAGAGTCAGGAGTCAATATTGGTTTGTCAATCTCCTCAGATTGTATCTGAGGACGTCTGTATATTTTTCAGAAGTAATCGATGAGGGAATTTCATGACCCGTCTCGTCTTGAAAACACTTTGAGTGTTTACAGGTTTTAACCGCAAACACGCGTGGACAGGTTGTGTGTTTGCTGTATTTTAGATCGTAGCTTTTTTTCTAAAGTATAGTGCTGAAAGCATTAAGATTGTGCCCCTGGTAGTCTGCTGCGCAATCTTCTTATTCGTTCGTGGTGATCATTCCATGTTCAATGTCGTATACACGTTGGCTTTTTACGTCAATGACAGTTTGGTTTAACTCCCGCCATGTAAGGCATAAGTCCGAACACTGACATGGATTGCGGGTTCTTTAAAACGTGGCGTGTTTTGATCTTTGCATGGCTGCTAGACAACTCGATGAGGGAATTTATGCTCAATTTCGTCAACTGTGTCGCCAACAGTAGAGCATTTAGTTTGTTTTTAATTTCATTGTTTGTGTTAGACTACCAAGTATCAGTATCTCAAGGAGGCGTCACTGCGGTTCGTGGCAAATACATATAAACGCTACACACCACATCACGGCCAAGCAGATGCCTGACCAGGCAGCGTAACCCAACGCGCCTTAGCCAGGGCGCTTGTTTAAAAAATTAGGTTAATATTTTGGTAAATGTGATGTAATATGTCTCAAGGGTAAACTTTTAACATGATTTCTTTTTTGTGACCTCTGTTTTGTGCTCCGACCATTAACAGATTTATTCAAGATCAAACCGAAATTTAAACCACGCCAGATGTTAAAAAAAAAGAAAAAGAAAAAAGAAAAAAACAATAAGCACATGGAGTTTCTGGTTTCGTTACGCACTGTTGATATTTTCTAGGATGTATATCATTTGTGTTGAGGTCTACTTAAATCGCTAGAGGAGCTGTATATCTAGTGTCTCGTGTACTTTTGGTATTGAGGTTGTTTAATGACAACGGGCCGCAATAGGCCGAGATGTTAGAAGCGGTTGACTTTCAATCTGAGGGTCCCGGGTTCGAATCTGCCGATCGACGGCGCCTGTGGGTAAAGGGTGGAGATTTTTCGAATCCACCCAAGGCCTAACGACATGTGCACAACCTCTAGTGCCTGATACCCCCGTTCGAGTGTATACGCCACGCAGAAAGATCAAATACCACTTAAAGATCTTGGTAATCCATATCAGCGTTCTGTGGTATGGAAACGAAAACATCACCCCAGCATGACACCCAAAAAACAACAGAGTATGCTGCCTGTATGGCAGGGTAAATGAACAAAACGGTCATACACGAAATAGTGTTACAGGTTGTCTGCTGTGATAGAGCGAGTGTGCGTTGTCTGAAACCGGACTGAATGACACAGGAAACAGGAATGATGAGTGCCATTAGAGCTTGGTTCTCCAACCGAGGACCGGCGCTATCTCAATATCTTAGATCAATCAATCAATCAAGATAATCGTCTAGACGGTCTGTCTGTCTGTCTCGTGTCTTTGTCTGTGTTGAATCTACGTGAAATCCTCATCTGTCTGTCTGATTGTCTGTCTCTCGGTGTGCTGTCACTGAACACACAGCGATGACGAAATCGTTATATCTATTCCCACGCCTAAAAAAAAAATATAAAAAAAAAAAAATTTTTTTTCAATCTGGCCGGCATGATGGCCCACGCAGAAGTAACGCGCCCCACAAGGAAGCTAGACAATCTGAGCGCGCCTGTTCGTATCACAGTCATCACCGCGCGATATTTTCCTCCCCTTCCACTTAGACCTTGGCTGGAACGCTAATTATTCGGCATAGAACAATAAACCGCGTCCCGTGTCATCATGCTATTTTTGCGCACTTAAAAAGAACCTATGTCAACAAAAATGTCATGGCTTAAAATTTCTGTAGAAACTCCCTTCCGATAGAAAAACGCTAAATAAATCTTGACGCAGGAAAAAAAAAAAAAAAAAAGGGTCGCTGTATGTAGAGCCACGCGCTCATACCTGGAGAGCCAGGACCCGTATTTCACGCGGGGGGGTACGGGGGGTGGGGGGGGGGGGGGGGGGGGGGGGGAAGGGGGGTGGGGGGGCACAGCAGAGTAGAAATCTGTTGTGATGAGCGAGAGCGAGCGCAGAACAATTAAAAAGTACAGGCAAGAGTACGAAATAATCCCCCTACCACTCTTGTCCTCACGCCGCCCACCGCGTGGCACCACCACTCAACACGTCACCACCAACACCACAACGCACTTACGCATCCACAGACCCCCAACTACGCGCCCTCACCCATGCCCGAAGCCGGATAGACAATTAAAGAAGATACTAGCATCCCAACAACAACAAACACTATTATTGAACGGCCAGACAGAACAAGCCTGGGCGCGAGAGTCTGACTGACCAGTCGTCGCGGGCCACCCCCTGCTCGAGGGGCGCCATGGCGTCTTGGCGCTTCACGCGGGCACACCCAAGGACCCGACGTCCACGCACGCCCAGGACACCACTCTGCGCCATGAGCAAGCTACACACGGAACTGCATGGTTCTGGCTCTGGAACAGCGGATGAGAGTACGTTTCACACCCCAATCTACATAATTATTAAATGTAATAAGTGAGAGAGTAATATGTGTTTGGGGGGAAGGGGTGGGGGGTTTTATATAAAAGCGTCCGCCCTAAGGAAGCGAAGAATCTGAGCGCGTTGGTTCGAAATCACGGCTCAGCCGCCGATATTTTCTTCATATCCCCTCCACTAGTCCTTGAGGTGGTCTGGAACGCTAGTCATTCGATGAGACGATAAAACGGAGGTCCCTTGTGCACCATGCACTTAGCGCAACGTAAAAGAACCCACAAGCAAAAAAAGGTTGTTCCTGCAAAATCTGTAGAAAAATCCACATCGATAGAAAAAACAATCATACTGCACGCAGGAAAAAATCAAAAAAAGGGTGGCGCTGTAGAGTATCGACGCGCTCTCCCTGGGAAGGCAGCCCAATTTTCACACAGAGAAAGTCTGTTGTGATAAAAAGAAATACAAATACAAACAAAATTTTTAAATACAAATACAATAACGCAGATCAACAAAAGCACATATCAGCTCACATACACAATAAAAGCACAGTCTGATATCATTCACACTGACATTGCAAAAAACAGAAAATCCAATATAATGGCACCATAAGTCCGATAAACCCCTTCAGAATAATACCGTGACGCACATACATCTTACACAGACGGCCACTCCTAGACAATGCCTAAGCAGATTGAGCTTCCGTTATTCCAAAACTGAAACTGAACGATCAAATTAATTGGTCGATATTCACAGCTGAGCTTTTCACTGTTCTAATGGCTTAAATTATATTCTTGATTTCCAGTTTGTCTTATACAAGTCTTATTTTTGTGTTGATTCAAAATCTGTATTATATGCTTTAAACTCATCAAATTATAAGAACAAGACAAACAAGATAAAATAAGTCACATTGGTACATCCTTATTGAATTTGGAGGAACACAATATAACTTTTTGCTGGGTTCCTTCTCACCTTGGTTCTCCTATAATTCATGAAAGGGCTGAGCAGGGCAGCAAGAAAAGGCGCAAAACACCAACAGGAAGCCACGCGCGGAACCTTTATGTGCCATTGTCTTTACAACAGGGTACCGCTTACTAGAAAAATTCATCGTGGGTGGAGCAACAGTCAGGGAAGTAATACCAGCAAAATGGCAAAGTTTTAAATAAAAGAAAGGTTTATAAATAATATTCCAACTAACCGGAGTCTAACAATCAATCAAATACATTCGATTAATTTAAATAGATTTAAGCAAATTCAGGCAATCTCAAACAGGATGAAGCTGAAACGCTTTTAAAACAAAGTTCAGCAAAGATGTTTAAATGCATAAGTGAGAATCTGTTTCTAGCACTCACGTACTCTTTGGCGGTCAGCGAAGTCTGAAATGGTTTTTACCACACTTCTCGGAAAATTCTTGCGAATGTTTTTTGAACAATTTCAAGATGTTAACTGCTGCTGCAGAAGGTTTGCTGCTAGGCCAATAGGACATTTGTTTTTGGTGTTCGATTTTAACGTTCCATCGAGATGCCTGTGACCCCTTTTAATTAATTTTCCCCATGCTCTGTATCATTCCCCACCACACACACACATGCGCACACAATGCGCACACACGCGCGCCCCACACACACACACACACACACACACCCACACACACACACACACACAAACACACACACAGCACACACAAAACCATTCTCACCCTCTGTCCACGCAGCACCTGGCTTAACGCCGAAAAGTTGGCAGCATGAACAGAAAATTTCAAGTCATAGTCCCACACTACTACTGCACGGAACCGTTAGATTGTTGGAACTGTTGAGTTTTATTATTCATGTTTTTTGTTTAATTACTTATTATTTAAATGATGTTCCATTTATTTGCTTATGTTATTTTTTCTCAAGGACTGCTACGCGCATAGTAGGGATATGCGCCTTGTCAGAGCATCATGCTTAGCAGATTAATGAACTTATATGGAATTTGTTTCCGAACGCAGTGACGCCTCTTGCGTAACGAACTGAGCCATCGATTTCCTAATAAGTGTTCTCGACTATCTCCACAATGACAGAGAATGATCTCTGTCCATGCAGGCATCCCGCATTCCTCTGAAGCGTCACCCTAGAGAAGTACGTGGTGACCTACCCAACCCAACATCAAGAACACAATGGAAATGTGAGGAGAAAGACATAGCCCCGATGAGTTCAATGCTTCATGGATGCCACAAGAACCGTGTTGTTTGGACAGCTGGCCCATCACCCATCCACACCTGTACATGCTTGTTCCTCGGATCCACATGCTGGTCCGCGTGACCCCCCCCACCCCCTTTAAAGTTAAGACTGGAAGCTCCACTTTAGGCTCACACACTCCATTCCAGAATCGATTCCAATAAGCCAGGCATGCATCACAGAGCCAGGGGTCCCAGTATCCACCACAAGCTTTTGTCTGAGCCGACACACCATCTGTATGCAGTCCCTCGATCATTATTTTGTCTCTGGAACAGTTTTCGGTCTTACATCTAACCCTGGAACTGGAACCTGGCTTTTCCTGGCTTTCTATGCATTTCCTAATCGGAAAATCGGATTAGACGTTTGTTGGGACTGTCCCTGATTAGAGGTGTATCAAAGTGTTCAGGCAATAGCAAAAGTTTTTGGCCGAAGTAGTATCTGGTTTAATGCTCTTATCTGCAGTTACACCACAAACAGGTCTCCTCACTTGAAGTCCTCCTTCTTTCTCTCCGTTTGGAAAGACTCCCATTGAAAGTGTACGAGGGTAGGTCAAAAGGTTCACCAGCCTCACAACAAGGCATGCCTGCTGGAGAAGCATGACTTTCCCTACTTTTCAATATAGTTCCCCATGGTGGAAAGGCGCATTTGTCCAGCAGCGTTTCAAGCATTGCTATCTTTATATGGACGATGATGCCTCTTGCACCTCCCAAAATGCCGCAACGGCATAAATGGCGGTCATCACATCACTCCCAACAAGGCTCCCAGGGAGATGGATTTCAATTTTGGGAGACATTGGTGAAGGGGGGGGGGGGGAACAAAAGTTGAAACCTACTGTTGGCAGCCCTCAGCCACAGCTACTACTTAGTGCAGTGAGAACAAGAAACATCGTCCTGCAGCAAAAGAACACATGCTCGGGAGCATTCCCTCAGCGTTTTTCCTTTAATGGCATCTTTCAGCCGGCAGTAGTCACCGCAGTCCTTCGTTGGATGGTGTGACCCTTTATTGCAGGAGTCCAGTCTATTAAGTTCCTTTGCAATCCCAGAAAACAGAAGCCACGATCTTTCCAACATATACCATCTGATTAATTTCTTGGGAGAAGGGAGAACCAAGGTGCTCACCAATGGCTTTCATTGCTTTTTTGAATCGAGCTCATCGTGGTGGAACACAAGATACATCTTGGTGACCATTCAAAAGAAAATTAGTGCCCCCTGGAAACCCTCCAAAAGATCCCTTAAGTTGTGCTCATCTTTTCCAGTGAGTGGCAAATGCATTTAGGTCAGCTAGACATTTGATTTCTCTCGAAGTGTGGCAGCCTCCTCCATCGAAGAAGACCTTCTGAAATGCTTCACTCCATGACAGGTTTCTGGAGATCCTGTTAATGAAGGTACTGATGCTACTGGTACAGATGGTCGTGGAGCACGGGTCAGCCTTCCTGCAAGACCATTGCAGTATTTTCGCCAAACTGCCAAATTCCAAGTGAAAAATCCGAATCATTTGTCCATATTCATACCGTTAGAAGCACCTCTCAGCTTGTCTTGTTCTTGATTCTCCAGTCGGCATAGACGACTGTAATTCACTACTCGCAGTTTTTGCCCACTGATATGATAGCTCGCCTTCAGATTGATCTTGAACAATGCTGCCAAAGTTGTCTTCAAAAAGTAGAAAAAAAAAGATCATGTTGACCCTCCTTCTTTGTGTCACCTTCAATGGTTGCCTATCCATTACATAATTCAGACAAGATTATTGGCATACTGGCTTATCGCCATTATCGAAGGTTCCCTCCCACTACTTATCTTCTGTCCTCATATTTACACTCCATCCCGTTCTCTCTGGTTCTAATGGAGAAACGCTCTTTCCAGTCCCCAAAGAGTAATCAACAAAGACATATTGTCCAAAGGGCTTTTTCAAGCATCAAGCACCTTCTGTTTCTATTTCTCTCCCCACTGGATCAACCGGCACTGACCAACTCTTTAGTCCAGTTTTCACAAGAAAACTGAACACCCACCTGTTCAAAATGACCTTTGATGCAACGAAGCATAGTTTAGTCTTCCCCACCCTCTACAACACCCCATGTGTCCTCCCTGCCATTTTAGTATTCATGTGGTGTGTTTGCATGTGATTGATACTGCCTGTGTATTGTATGCATGTACATATATATATATAATATATATATATAAATATATATATATATAAATTTATATATATATATATAATATATAAATATATATGTGTGTGGTGTATATACAAACGTGTATAATATATATATATATAAACATATATAATAAACAGGGTTATCAATTTAATCTGCACACAATGATAAATACAAAGCATAGAAATTCTTACCCCCACCCCCTACTCTCCCCTTTCCCCACCTCCTCTTTCTCCTTTCTACGCTCTCTCCACCCACTCCCCCCCCCATCCCCCCCCCCGCCCCCCCTCTCTCTCTTTTCAGATTTCAAAAAATTACACCTGAATTAAAAGCAAACGACTAAGAAAATAAATTCGATATACGGAATACAAATCCGCGAAAGGTAATTAAAATTCATAACAAATGACCGATCGAAAAATAAGAATGTACCGATTTGGGAGGGTTCTCTCACCACAACAACACCAGTTTTCTTCAAGGCTTTTTGAGGTGACAGCGACGGGAACATATCGGGACTTGGGTAAAGGAACAGATATCGGGGGGTTAAAGGGCAAGGGACGTCCTCGTAAAGGATGGACATAATTAGATAAGTAAATGATTACCACCCTGTGACAAAACAACAAAGTCCTCGGTAAGCAAGCATATAGTACTGTAGCACGTTCATTCACTCACTTCACTCCAAACAACTCTTACCAAATATTTCACATGAATCTACATTGTTACAACGGTATCAGACAAACATCCCATAATTGAAATGAGCAATAGCTTCCCAATTGAAATTGTCTAATTTCTTCAAGGATTATTTAATAAATCCTAGAAACTTCAAAACGTAAGTTAGTTACATTTCAGTAAATTAACTCGTTTATTCAAATAATTGCAATCCTATCGAATGCATAACATCTAAACTCAATGTAAACTGATAGAATATATCAATAGGGAAATACAAATAGCATTACATTTTGGTATCAATTTATTCAATGCTAGAAATGCTTACTGTAAAGTATATATATTTACTCACCCTATCAGGTTGACAGAGGCCTGCACACAATGCTGTTGTCCTGTTCTCTTTAAAGCAAACTGAGAACTGAATGAAATTATTGTTCTACAAGGAAAGGTAGGAGAACTCAATTCGTAAAAACATAACAAGATGCCAGCACAATCCCACCCTACCATGAAAAATTATTTTGGCACGAGAAGTAATGATGCACAAGCAAACACGGTGGACATGAACGTGCACTCTCTCTCCTCCTCTCTTCACTCTCTCTCTCTCTCTCATCTTCTCCTCTCTCCTCTCTCCTCATCCTCTCATCTCTCTCTTCCTCCTCCCTCATCTCTCTCTGGAGCCAAAGAGAACAATTTCGCCTGTAACAAGTAAATGAACCGATTATACACAATAATATTTTCAGATAATTAGTTTATTTTTGAAAGCTATCCACCAGGGTAACCAAGCACACATACAGAAATAAACAACAAAGGACTGAAAGAGTCAACACACAACTAAAAAACCCAAGCACTGGAAAGAAATCATCACCTATCTCACGAAAAGCCAGCACAGTCAAATTGCAGTAAGTGGGAGCGATTATAACTTCTGTTGGGGCACACACACACTCCCACACACACACACACGCACGCACGCACGCAACCACGCACAACCACGCACGCACACACACACACACACACACACACACACACACGCACGCACGCACGCGACTACACACACACACACACATACATACGCACACGCACATGTACACACCACACCATTAACACAACACCACACACACGAGCTCGCACACATTAATTATACGCACGCCAGCACACCACACACACACACAACACACAACACACACACACACACACAACACACACACATGCACGCACACCCAGTACCTGCGCGCCCCATAACACACACATACATAACCACCACACGCTATAAAACAAGGTTATAAACAGCCATAAAAAGGACGAAACGTGCAAGACAACATTCAAGAAAGAGCTATTGATCATTAAAACCTCCTCGATGATTTACAAGGTGTTAACAGGACATAAGTGCTCGCAGAAACACGAAGACACTCAAAACACACGTCATATCGTTTATTTCAGTCGGCCAGAGATATCCCCACCTTCATATACATTATGACCGAAATTTCTGCATACCTCATTTAAAAGACACCTTTCTTTAATGACTTGATTTATCTATCAGTGTCACATCAATGTTAGTTTTCAATGTTTAACGAAAAGTAATGGCAAATGCTAACTCTCTCTCTCTCTCACAATCCTCCTCCTCACTCCTCTCTTCTTCTCTTCCTCCACTCTCTCTCATCTCCTCTCTTTCAACTGAATGAAGATAGACTGTCCCCTGCCGAGGTTTAAATAAAACAATAGAGCAGAATGGCAAAGTAAGTAACATGTACAACCAACCTTCGAAGACATACCTGCAGTGAAGGTTTTGCGGTTGTGTGGCTAAACCATGGTGTCGGATATGTTCGTAGTTTTCTTTACTTGTTTTACAAAGATCTGTGAAACTGATTAAAGATGGCAAGGCTGGAACTAAAATGTCATAAAACAAAGACAAATTTTCTATTTCCGAATGTTGAAAGCAATTTTTAATCTACCCGACCATATTTTAAGAAAGGAATACAACCGTTTCATAAGATGTTCCTTCACAAAGATTCGTTTCGTGATGTATCCAACATTACTGTGTACAGTAAAGGAATAGCAAAACCAGTGCTGTAAATGATACGGAATGCCTCCTAAAGTAGATCTGCACAAAAAAAAAACGATTGCAAGTCCTTTTATAAACATGTTGTCGCTGTTGTTAGAGACTAAAATTTAAATTTAATCCCTTCAGTTTTATAAAATACCCGTCAATTTTCGGTTATAGTTACTTCTGTCTTCAACAGATGAAAGCGTCACTTCGAATCTTACCAATAACATTTACAAGTTCAATCCAGGATTGCAGTTTTATGACTGATTTATGTAACCCAAGCAGGACACGTTATGTGATTAATGTATTATCATTTAGGTTTGCATGAAGGGACAATAAATGCTTCTGTATCCCCGAGAAAAAAAGTGATACTCACGACATACATACGGAATCACGGCCTTGCTAATTTACTACGTTCACCATGTCTCATCTCTGTTTCTGATCACGACTTTCTCTCATCGCCTGACAGATATTTTCCCCCCAAGAATTGAAAAGGTCAGTACTGCATATTGAAAAATATAATTACCGGTAGATCTGAAGCTCACTGGTTCGCATCCCACTGTCGACAGTATTTTCCTCCACTTCCACTATATCTTGAAGTGGTGGTCTGGAAGCTGGTCATTTAGATGAGACCAACAAACCGAGGTCCCGTGTGCAACATGCACTTAGCGCACGTAAGAAGAACCCACGGCAAACAAAGGCTGTCCCTAGTGAATATCGAATTGCAACTGGTGAAATAAATATACGCAAAACGCTGCCATCGATCCTTACCTGCAGACAAAAATAAGGGGCCACTACAGTTTCCTTTTTCTCTCTGCAGTAGAAAAACCAACAGTATGATATCAATGTCTTCATCTGCATCATCTGTATTTCGCGACCAATGTACCTCCATATGTGTTTTGCGACCACAGATAATATCCATAGCCGAAATACACATCCTTAGATTGCAGGCCATACACTGCATGTAATGCAATGCATTAAACATGCACGTGTCTTAATTGTGTGTACTCAGACAGTTTAGGCCAAGTTGCAGCTGCATCGGCGTGTGTGTTGATTGTAAGGTACCCACACACATGCAAGTGAACGCAAGCAAGGCTTGTGTTACACACGCTTGTGAGTTAGCATGTAATGTCTTTCGCCTGTACAACCGGTGCATATGCATGCACAAGTGAAAGCATGAGCATAAGTCAGTATGCAATGCTCGCGCTTACACACGTTATGCACGCGTGTGAGCATTGTAGCACAAACCGAAATGAACCCTATAGAACTGCTTGTGACTGTAATATTCCCCATTCCTGGGGCAGTGAATCCAAATCCATTTTGCTCGCACAGGTAGGCAGGCCCAGTTTCTCACCTACCCCGTTTATCCATCCCCAGTCGTCAGGTACATGTTCACAACCTGGTGAGAGGTGACGGCAACGGCGCTTCCCCTCCCATTGGTGGACGGGAAAACCAAAACGAACCAACCACCAAATATCACAAACAAGCAAGTAACAGACTTGCTCATACCCCCCAAACTCCACAGGATGGCGACACAGCGGAGTTGGCCTCCCTTGCCTTTTCAACAGTGATGCCTGACACATATCGACGAGAAACGGCAGGCCAGAAACGGCAGAAGAGCCAAACTCCGCTGTGTCAGCTGCCCTGACTGCTGACGAGTCTGTGCAACGGTAGTCGTCTGCTGTCTGATAACGACGATACAGAAGGTGTACAAGTTAACTTCCCAGAAGCAACCGACTGGGAAAACGCAGGTTCGAACCACAATAATGTAAATATGGATTTCCGTCCTATGGTCGCCGGGGCTCTTACAGAGAGTTAATTCTGTCTTTTGTTCGAAGACTGGTCCTAAAACCAACTCTTTCCCAATTAGCCTCCCTACCCCTGCGTCTTCCCTTGTCTTCCAGTTTTTAGGGGGAGTTAAGCATGCGTGGTGAATGATTGGTGGTGTAAGCGCTTTATTTGTCTCCACAAGATTCTGCGTTTATATAATAAAATACTAATAATAATAATAAAAAGTAATAAAAAAACATCAGAAGAGAGGACACACACGTTCGAGTACCATCCCACTTTACGGATACGCCATACTTCGAGAGAGTTGCTCAATCTTCGTGACCATACTGCAGTGTCTGTGTCAGTGTAGGCCCTGTTGACCTGGAACATGTTATAAACAAGTGCAGAGTACGGCCATGGCACATAACTCCAGACCTTAATGGAGGTCCATTGCAGCTCGTTTAATATTCTCATCCTTACTCATGTACCCGCACAATTGATTACCCTCACTTCCATGCTGTGAAGAGATCGTGTCGATCAAGGGTCTTTGGTGTTGGCATATGAGTGGGAACTGTCGTTGAGGGACATTGGCGTCTTAGTTCCCAGTCTCACTCATTCTGCCTTCTCAGAGGGGGTCCGAGAACAAAGTATCCTATAAACGTTGTGCTACACATGCATGAGGCACTTATACAGTGTAATAAGTAACGGGTCCCATTTATTTCAAATAATCTTTGTTTTGTATTGTTCAGTTTTGGTTTCTTACCTTCGTTTGGAAATGAAATATTATAATCCCCTGACTTAATTTATCCAGAACAGGTCGCAGTCGGGCTTTCAACGAGAATGTTGACCAGCATTATATTTTCTTGATGACAAAAACCACCCTCTGACACTGAATCAGATGATGCCATGACTGTTTCCGTGGAATGTTTCGTCCTATATCGATAAACATTTAGGATATTTGCGTTACCTGCCTCAAGATGAAAATTCCAACAGTGCCGTCCAAAAATAGCTTTGACCATATTCAGTTACAAAAACAACAGCAACAATAAGTAGATAACTATCTTGAAAAATACTTAGTATTTGTCCTCTACAAGCTTATTCCACCACACGTTAACATATTGTCTCTTGAAGACTCCACAAGTTCTCTCTCTCTCTCTCTCTTAGCAAAAAAGATTTACAAATCGCGTTTAGAAAAGGTAGGTCTTGGTAGGCATCGTACGTTGCTATGTACTCTATATAGTTTTTTACATCTTTCCTCACCTGTATCAGTCCCAGCCCTAACTAATGAATGAACGTCATCCCTCGCCTGAGACATTTGAGCGGTACGTGCGCGCTTGTGTGTGTATGTACGCGTGCGCTCGTGCAAGCATATGGGTGTGTGTGTGTACAGTAAAGTTTGACTATGGCCAAAGGTGCAAACACAAAATTACTGGATGGTTTACCATTCAGCTTAAACCGTGCGTTGACATGTCTTCAAAATCACAGCAGTAATGCCGCCCCTAAAACCTGAACATGCTTTTTCTTTCCTTGCTCACGTGCAAACGAATGCAGTGAATACGTAACAAGAGGATCAAAGCCATTGCATGAGCCTGTCCTCTTGCAACGTACATGTTCACATGAAGGGCATCTACTTCCAGTTCTTTTCCCAATGAGGCATTGTAAACTTTAAACGTGCTTTTGAGTTATTTCTTTACAATGGTCTGTGTATGTAAAAGGACGCCACTGCAACAGACAGTTTTCCCTCGCAAAATGTCTGGTAGAAACCCCTCTTTGATAGGAAAACAAAAACACTTGAAGGCTGAAAATGAAAAAGAAAAGGGTGAACGCTGCACTAAGTGAAACGCTCTCCCCGGGGAACAGCAGTCCTAGTTGCAAACAGAAATGCGTTGTGACAAATAGAGTGATACAATACAATACAAATCAATACGAAGTGAGACTTTTGTGATAGTCTAAACGCTTGTAGCTTGCACAACCGTGCTTGAATCGATGTCAGTAAATATAAAACAAACAGTAAACACTGGAGGTGACAGCAGAGAAACGCAACTAAGGAAGCGAAATGAATACATGCCTCCAGATCTTACTGACTGCTCACTCACTCACTCACTCATTCCCTTGAACCGCTGGGGTCGTTGGGGACATGAGGAAAGATGTCATAGCTCGCCACGCCGTTCTGTTGGCAGCTTCGTGAGGAGACAGGCATCGTCCCATTTTGGTCCATTCTTTGGACGTTTCAGACCAGCTATTTTTCTGCCGCCCCCCGGTCTGCGCCCTCCCTCTACAGTCCCTTGCAGGATGGTTTTGGAGAGGGAGTTATGTCGTATGACGTGACCAAACCATGCATCCTTCCTCGTTGGAACATTCGCCAGCAGTGGTTCTAGGGCCCAACAAGGTTACTGACCAGGTTCCCGCACATAGTCCATTGGTCTTGTGCTCCTTGTAGGAGATGTTAGTAGTCTCCTCAAGCACTTGGTTTCGAATGCTTGGATTCTTCTTTCTTGTTATCTGCCATCTGGTCCATGTCTCACATCCATATAAGAGTATGGAGACCACCAGTGACAATGTAGAGCAGGAATTTTGTGTGGAATCTGATGTTACTCTTCCATACCCTGTCAGTCTGGCCATCGCTGCAGTTGCAGAATTTAATCAATTTCGGATTTTCTGCTGTGCAGGTGCCGTCTATGACAGGGTTTGCTCCCCGGAACTTTGAAGCTGTCACTTCTTCCTAAGGGCTCACCATACAAGTTATGTTTGGCACTGATGTTCGTTTGTGCGGTAGACCATGACCTTTGAACTTCTCTGGCTGACCTCCATGCCGTAAGCATTTGCTCGTGTATTGAGTCTGTTTGTTAGATCCGGAGCCGGGTTAGTTCCCCCCATGAGGTCGATGTCGACTGCGAATCGCAGATTGCAGACTGCCTCCGCCAATGGAGATGGAGGTGTGTGTCTTCAGTGCCTCCTGCATATTCTCTCCAGAAAGATGTTGAAAAGTAATTGGGGATAATAGGCATCCTTGCCTGACTCCGACTGTGTTCCAAAAGACTGTCCCTGTTGGATGATGAGTGAGCACTGCGCTGCTGGCATGTTCGTAAGGGCCAGGATGACTTGAATGAGCCTTCATCAAAGTTGAAGTCCTCTCAGTACTTGCAGAGCCGCTGTCCACACCCCGATCGAATGCCTTCTTGAAGTCGATGAAGTAGTGAAAGATGTCCTTTTGGTATTGTAGATGTTTTTATCATTGAGGACTCGACAGTTGAAAATGTGTTCGACATGCTCCTCCTCCCTTATCTAAAGCCTGCTTGTTCTTCTGATAGCAAGCTCCTCAGCCTTGGCATTCAATCGGTTGAGGATTATCGGAGCATGACTTTGCTTGGTGGCTAATTATGACTTATAGACCTGTAATTTTGACACTGCTTGAGGTTTGCCCTTCATTGGTAGAGGAATCACCAGCGATTTGGTCCATTCTGTGGCCACTTCTTTTCTGTCAATCATCTGACATAGCATTGTTAGTGATTCTGTGGTCTCCTTTCCTCCATACTTCAAAAGCTCAGATGGACTTGTCCGCTCCTGGGATTTCTCATGGCATACAGATCTCTGTATTGCAGCCTCAACCCTCCTCAACGGGTGTACAGCTGATAGACACTGCCTGCATTTTCCTTCGTACAATGAAGCCCCACCCCACCCGTACTCGTGTTACTTTTCTTCCCCAGAGAACCAGATCTCGTGTCCCCTCACGTTGTCATTTCGCCGAAACTAGTCCATCTGACTTCAGACAATCCTATGAACATCCCAGCGGTAGCGCTTCAGTTCGTGATCAGGCTGACTGTTTATTAAGATGAGAGTAAATGCTCATCGAAGTTTTAAGAACGCGAAAATGAGTTTCCGTTTGTTTGTTCGTGTAAAGGATTGTAATGTTTATCTGTAGAAGCTATAAGCTTCAGATCCAAATATGCAGAAGTGAAGACAAGGACGCGGGAAGACATGGCTGACTGAAAACAAGCGAGAATTAAATGAGGATAAAACTGAAATCATGATTATCACCCCACAAAGACTTTGCCACTCCGTCTCTCTTCCTTCCTCAGTCTCCCTCTGTGGCACCGACATTCCTCTTTCCTCTTCCGTCCGCAATCTTGGTGTCATACTTGACCAGTCTCTTTCCTATTAGCAGCATGTTGCAAATAATATTATGCAAACTGTGTTACTTTGAAATTCGCAGAATTGCATCTATTTGACATCTCCTGACTAAAACTGCAACCCAAACTCTCCTCTGTGTCTTTGTGCTGTCACGCCTGGATTATTGTAATTCCCTACTTGTTGGTTCACCCAGCTATCTCATTGCTAGGCTTCAGAAAGTCCAGAACCATGCTGCTCGTCTTGTCTTCTGTTTCTCTAAATTTGACCACGTCTCTCCTCTCCATGCTTTACACTGGCTCCCAGTACAAGAAAGAATTATTTACAAAGTCGTCTGTGTTTGTTTCAAGTCCATTGCAGCTTCTGGTCCACAGTATCTTTCTGATCTCATTCATCCATACATACCCTCACGCCAACTCCGCTCTTCTTCTGACACCCACCTGCTCAGGATCCCCCCTGTTCGAACCAAAACGTATGGCCAACGCAGTTTTTCATACCAAGTCCCCATTCTTTGGAATCACCTTCCTCAGCCTCTCCGTCATTCATCTTCGTTCCAAACTTTCAAATCCAGTCTGGAGACCCACCTTTTCCCCTCCTGAATAATTTCAACAGCTCATCCCTTTCCAGTATGAACTAATATGACTGTTAGTGAGTGAATGAGTTTGAGAGTTTCAGAATTTGTTGGTTGTATTGTTGATTGTGTAATATTTATGTTTGTCAGGTCAGGTCAGGGGCATAGCCCTTGCTACTGGTACCATGTAACCAAGTACTACCTGCCGCATGTGAAGTCTCCCAACGACGGACCAGGCAGAGGAGGAAACCTTTCCCAACGGCTGTGAAGGCGGAAGAGGATGACCAAAGGGCAGGGGGAGCTCTTATCCTTGGCTGGAAGTCCCCCTAGGAGACGGAGCTCCGAAGAAAAAACCACCTTCCGAGGCCGTCCTACACGTGGCAGTATCTGCACCTGTGAGACTGTGAGCGTCGGTAGGCGAGAGAGTTGGGAAGGGACTAGACCAATCTTCCTCACTAAAAAAAAGTCACCTGTGCTGGTCAGGTAACCAGGCTAATGTCGGAACGACGAGTTAGCCCTTCAACACCCATTTTTCCCAAGCCCTGCGGCGATGGAGAAGTGGCAACGGGGACAGGCAGAGGATGCTGCTGGCAGTTCCTAGTCACGACTCTGTATGCAGGCGGCTTTAGGGTGATGGTCGTCTGCCGTAGACTGGGTCAGATGCGGCGCCCGTATCCTCCCACAGTGTCAGAGCAGCCCTTTTTAGGGACAGCACTGCTCTCCCCACATGGGGAAGGGGAGATAAAAGGATCCCTAAACAAAGCCTGCATCGCCTAGTACCTAGTAGGAAACCACACCTACTTGGACATCCAACACTAGCGGTCAAAAACAACAGAAGAAAAGAACCAGGAGTCATGCCCTGACTCTGGGTGCCTGGAATGTTCGCACCCTTTTAGACAGAGACAACAGACCAGAAAGGCGCACAGTGCTCATTGCTAGAAAGCTTGATCGCTACCAGGTGGACATAGTAGCCCTGAGCGAAACCAGGTTTGCCAGTGAAACCCAGCTGGAGGAAGTTGGAGGAGGCTACACCTTCTACTGCATTGGGAAGCCAGATGGCACCCCAAGAACCTCAGAGCCATATGAACAAAATTTGCATGACAGCTTGACAGCCTTCCACGTGGGATAAATGATAGGCTGATGACTCTGCGTCTGAAGCTGTCCAAGGATCGCTTCTCCACAGTCATCAGCTGCTATGCCTCGACGATGACCAACCCTGATGACATCAAAGAAGGCTTTTACGAGGAGCTCAGCCATACCATTTCAGCGGTAGACAGAAAGGACAGGCTGATCATCCTTGGGGATTTCAATTCCCGTGTCGGCGTGGACTTCTCCTCGTGGCCAAAAGTCCTAGGACAGCACGGCACTGGAAAGGGCAACTCCAACAGGCTGCTTTTGCTCTCGCCTGAGAGTGGTGTGTGCAGACGGCTGCTTGGTAAGCTCTGTGTTAAATGAAAAAATGTGAAGGATTCAGACAACGTGCAAATCTGATTTCGGCAAGATTGTGCGTGAAGGTACAGTGATCGTCAAGGCATAATTACTTTTCCTCGATCGTGACGGGTTACTTAGTTAATTGCATAAAACACTTTAACAGAGAATAATTAATGACATTTTCAGCACTGTTCAGAATTTAACTGGATCAGAGAGACGCGTAGCACGTGAATCTGTTATGCAGTGGAAACGCCCCCCTCTTAACAGCTAGCCCGAGAACATGTGAACTGTGTAATCACCCAAATGCTGCTCCCCGCGCGATACGAAGAGTAAGGCCCTGTCAACACGATGTCATGTGTGTGTGCGTAGAATGAGTCAGAGTTTTAATCCATGCAGCAATGACTGACCCACTAGTAACTGATCACTCAATGGCAGATGAAGTTGATCATACTTTAGATTACAAAAAACTAAAACATACAGCTGATACAAAAACGTTTCTGGTGCGATGAACAAGAACTGAAAGTATGGCGGAATATCCTCCTGCGCCGTTATTCAGCCATCACAGAGAGTGCCATACAGGTCCAGGTCACTGATTATGATCAGAATGATCATGTTGTGCCATCCCCTGGTTTAGGTCTGGGTTACAACTCTTCCTACCGAACTGGCCAAAACAACCATTCGGCTGTTTTGGAAATCTTCGAAAAGGATTACCATCACCCTGTATTTCAAGAGCTCCCTTAAATCTGGAACTCTTCTTTGTCAAGGCAGAGACTGTTACCACTGGGACCTGGATGAGGTGAGAAGCTGAAATAGATGGTTTCAGCTTTTCTTCAAAACGACGACATCAACACTCTGACCTCATCCCTACTTCAAGTACCCGTGACTTTCATCAGACCCTTTGGCCCCTTGTCACTGACCCCGTGCCAGATGGACCCCCAATCCCTACCTCCAGCAGCGACAGGTGACATGAACGTGTCGGATACCCAAGGACAGTCTTCCACTGGAACAGCCTTAGACGAGATGTCTTCATCACCTGTTTCATTCCCACCAGCAACCATGTCGACCAGTGACAGCCATGCCATACTGCCCTATGTCCACACACCTTCACACATCGTCCTGCACCACCCTACCCCTTCTCCCTCCCTGGCGCGATCACTTCCTCCCTCTGCGGATCCCAAACCAACGCCACCCACCACCACCCCTGTTGGGAGGAAACGCAAAAAAGATTCGAAGGTGCACTCTGTGTTTCAAACAAAGACCCAGCAAAGTCTCACCGATCCTGAGCGCACTGTCATCAACTGGCTGGCGGATACACTTCCAGCCCACACAGACTTCCAGGCAGAACGCAGTGTGTCCAGGGATCAGCAGCAGACCAGCCACAGGGCACGGGAACCTCAGTCCAGGTCTGGTGCTGGTGATGCCGGACTGAGACAGGAGACCAGTCGCTATATGAGAACAGATCAGAAACTGTACGGAGATAACAGACTCGATCACAATAGTGCACAGACTGTTCCTGTCAGCACGAATCACCATGATTCACAAAACTATGCCCCCGTTACTACCAGTGTACAAAATCCCTACCCCCATCAGTCCTTTGACCCCATGCCTCCTGTGATAATGCCGTCAGTTGGCAGCAACGTGCATTCCATGTCCCCCATAACAGTCAAGGCCATCTGACATCAACCAGCGTCAACAGGATGGTCCTGTTGATGGAAACTACCCTCCTTCCTTCTTTTCCATGGACCACTTCCCTCCCTTTGTTCACCATCACTCCCGGCCTTCTATGACCGACCCCACCTTCTCCCCTCACCCAGAGGTCAGACCATCCCAACCCGTGGATAGACGTGTGGCCAGTCCCCATCCCCAACAATTAGTCCACAGTAATCCAGTGGCCTCTCGTTTCCCACCAGACATAAACCCAACCCCAACCCCACATCCCACAGACATGAACCAGCAATACTTGTATTTGTTAAACATGATCACATCACAAATGCTAAACATACAACGGCCTTATTAGTTTTGTTTGGTGTAGCGCGTGTGTGTATGAATGCATGCGCTCACGCTCACATGTGCATCTGTGTATGTTTGAGTACAAGTGTATGCGTTGTGTATAGCAGGTTTGCCTGACTTGGCTGTTTCCAGTTACATTCTATGTTGGTAGTAACCATTAGATTGACTGTGACGGAATTTTTTGTGGTTGTCTGCAGTAGAAAGCAGGCCTACCTGGAATAACTTTATTATTTTCTTGGAACTTTATACATTTTCTGATTGTTTTCTTGTTCGAGAATTCCAAAGTATATTCACATTTGCTGTTGGTGTAGGGTTTCTTCTTCGTCGTGCATCTTAAGCATGACTGTGTTGATTATCATAGTCATTGTAGCATTTCATTATCGTTGGGGTCGATTTTCATTCTCTTTTTCATACTTCCTTGTTTATGCAATTCCGTCACTACCGCTCTTCTGCCTTATACCTATTCATCTCGTTCTTTCCTCGGTATATATGTTATACATTTTGCTTGTATTATTTCTCTCGTGCTTGCTTGTGTCACTTGTATATGTCATTTGATTATCCTAGCCTTTGCACTGTCTTCTGAAGTGTGGCACTGTCCTACCACTTGAGCTTATTGATTTGATTCATATGTTTGATTTCGATTTTGTTATTGTTTTTGTCTACTATTTTAGAAATCCCTATAATTTATTGTTTCAATAAGTCCTTGGCTAAAATGTGAAGGACTCAGAGTAGGTCATCTCAATATTAATCATATAATAAACAGAATAACTGAAATAGCGCTTATCTTAGAAAACTCAGGGAAAAACTTTCATTTATTTGGATTTTCCCAATCTCATTTGTCTAGCCATATAACAAACAACGATATTTCAATTCCAGGATACTACATCATTCGCAAAGATCCAATGCAATGTAGAGAAACCGGAATCACTTTGTATATTCACCAATCAGTTAGATTTAGAAGAATTCAATTCTTAGAACAGCAAGGAGTAGAAACAATTTGGATAGAAATTCAGCTTAAATTTACTAAACCAATATTTGTATGTTTTCTGTATAGAAACCCAGCTGAGCACATTGACTGGATAGACTTAATGGTGGAAAAAGCCTATGACAAATCCATTGACATAATGGTATTAGGAGATTTTAATATTGATTTGTTTAAAGTAGGTGTCACGCTCTATAAGAGAGCGGACTAGAAACCCCCACCCAGCCCAGCACTAACACCCAGACAACACAAACACAGACTAAAATAATTCAGGGTTTACATACATTTATTCAGTCACACACAGAACTTGCCAAATGAACTGACTAACCACAATCCCAGCCACAACAACTGATACACTTAAACGACAACAGAATGGATAAATAACCCACAAAACCCCCCAAAAAAACAACACAGGGCTTGAAGACACGTCCGTCCAGCGAAAAAAACAGTCTGAAGAATGTTGTGCACTCAGGACAGTTGATAAAGAAAACCTGAAACACTCTGCACAACACCAGATGATAAAAAAAACAAATAAACAAACGATGACGTGGACAACGAAGACTGAAGAAAACGACGATGAAAGCGGGTACACGATGAAAGCGGGTACACGATGACAGTGACGAGAAGAGGGCAGCGGGGAAAACTGCTGACAACAGACAACTGAAGCACCAATGCCACCCGGCCGACACAGGTGGAAGGACAAATGGCACAGGAAGTGGGATGCTGCCAACCGGGTACCACTACCCTGACGCTGGAAATAAAAAAAAAAAAAACAAAGACGAGACACGTCCAGCAGGGCACTCCCTCTGAGCTGGAGCATACAGAACATAGAAGCATGGCCACCAGGAGGAAAAGCGATCCTCACATGAAGGTGCCAACCGGCTGGGTAAAAAGCCCCGAACCAAACAGGCACGACCTTCCTCCAAGAAGGCCGCGGGCGAAAAGCCTAGAGAAGTGTCACTGACAGAACAGAGAAATTTTAAACTCTGCTCAGCAGTGACACAAACACATACATGACTCCACGATTGCACGTGAAAAACGTACAACCGGGAGTCACACATACAAAAAGACAAGCTGGGGAGAGGAGTGGGGAAGGGCATGTACAAAACACTCCACACGAGATTGTCATGAGTTGTGACAGTAGGTAACCATTGGAAACTAACATTTGAATTGTTCGGTCTCACGCAACTGATAAATTCACCCACACGAATCACTGATTTCTCCAGCACACTAATTGATCACATTTATGTTACTAATTCAGTAAGTATCATAGAGACTAATGTTCCTGTTTTTGGTTGTAGTGATCATTTTTCCAGTTTGTTTTACTTGGTCAAGAAAGGGAGTTAAAATACCCAAATTAAATCACAAAACTTGTTTTTAGAAAAAATTTTCGAAATGTGACAGTGAAACCTTTCTCTTTGATCTTTTGAATTCATCGTTAAATAACGTTTATCAGTATACAGATCCCAGTCAGGCTTTAGTCCTATGGTATAACATTTCTTTCTTTTTTTTATAGTATCTATAATAAGCATGCCCCTCTCCAAATCAAAAGAGTCAGGCATAAGATGAAACCCCCTTGGCTGACAAAAGAAATACAAAATGAAATATATCAAAGAGATTATTTGTTAAAAAATGGCTCCTGTGAAGACTTTAAAAAACAAAGAAACAAAGTGACTTCTCTCACACGAGCTGAGAAAAAGAAATATTTTCTTAATCTAATTAATGGAAAGAAAGACAGCAAAACAATATGGAAAGCTATTCATATACTAACAAATAAAAATAATCACTCTGTTTCAAATTCGACTATAGATATTTCTGCTAATGCATTGAACTTTCACTTTTCTACAGTGGCAAATTAAATTATCCAGAATGATAGATCAATCGATAATAAGCTAGAAGAATTACAGAAGTACTGCCAAGGAAAAAAATATCCACTCAGAACTTGATATTAGTGCTATAGATATTCACAGACTGTCAGCGCCAGTAGTAACTGAAACTCTCACTTATATTTATAACCTCTGTCTTGATAAAAACTGTTTCCCTAGTGCTCTTAAAGAAGCGAAAATCATACCTTTATACAAATCAGGAAACAATGCTGATCCATCTAATTATAGACCCATTTCGATTCTGTTGGTACTTTCAAAGCCACTAGAACAACACATCAATAAGTGCCTTCTCTCCCATTTATACAAATATGATCTTATACACTCAAACCAATCAGGATTCAGAAGAAAAAAATCACTCTTGCCACACAGCTTTACAAATTTAATCAATAAATGGTATTCCAATAAAAAATAAAATTAAAAAAAATAAAAAACACTAAACAATTTTCTGGCGTTCTTTTTTTTTTCTTTCTTTTTTTTCTTGATTTCGCAGAAGCTTTTGATGTTATTAATCATGACCTCCTCCTTAAGAAACTAGCACACTACAGATTATCACACTGCGCATTGTTACTGATTTCATCCTTTCTTTCACACAGACAACAAGTAGTATCTTTCAATACAGAAACCTCTATTTTTCTTCCCAACAAATGTGGTGTCCCCCAAGGTTCAGTCCTTGGCCCTCTATTATTTTCCTCATTCATAAATGATCTACCTTTATTCTTAAAAACACACTGCAAAATGTTTGTTGACAACACAACTTTAGATACAAGTAATTTTAATGCTGATCAGGTTTATATTACTAAGCAAGAAAACATTAACCTTCTTGTTAAATGGGCTAAACTTAACCACATGGCTTTTCATCCTGATTAACCTAAATTCATGATGATAACCACTAGGAAAAAACGTCAAAAACTAACTGAAAATTTACCTGTCCTTTATGTTGCTGACGTAAAAATTGAAGAAGTTGCTAATCTTAAGGTTTTGGGAATAACAATCGACAGTAACCTATCTTGGTCAAAACACATAGAAAGTCTAACCAAAACTATTGCTTCGAGGTTATATCATTTGAAAAAAAAAGAAAAAAAATCCTTTCCATACAAGCTAGAAAACTATTCTTTTACTCATGCATTCAATCCAATATTGACTATGCTTCCACTCTTTGGGATTCAGCAAGCAATAATTTACTAAAACCGTTGATTAGTATCCACAAAAGAGCCGTAAAACTTACCATTGACAAATTTTCAACATTGACAGATACTTATTACAAACAAAATAATGCATCCTTCCACTTAAGGCTAAACTATTATACAATAAAGGACTGTTCATGCACAAAATCCTTCATGACAACGCTCCATCCTGTCTGACAAATATGTTTAGTTTTAATAATTATTGACACTCACATAAGATAAACCTTCCTTTTACTACTATCTTTTTGTGTAAATGAAGCCTTCCATATTCAGGGGGTGGTTATGGAATCATATCACAGAAATTTTAAACCGGAATCAAATTTTCAAAAATTCAAATCTACCTTACTAATATACCTAATGAATCTCTCAAACTTGGCACTTCTTTATCCTAGAATGTACTGATTATATTCCAGTGTCAGAGATATTTCATGAATATAGAAAATGAAGTTTGCTATAGATTCATCACCCATGACCCATCTCTGTCGATCTATCTCTCCTCCTGCGAAGATCCCTTCCTTCTATATAGAAAGGGTGAATACCGTAGTCGCACCTTCTCGCCACGTTAATGTGGGTGTTTCCTCAGGGGGACACGGTGCAGGTTGTTTCAACCGACGCGGCACGGGAGCGAGCAACTGGCGCTATATCAAAACTAGATCTCGGCCTCTCCAATCAAGGAAAGCCGCAGCTAGACCAGTCTAGCATGGAGAGGGATGGGCTCCGCCATGCTTTTCTGCCCAAGACTCACCGCATGAATGACGACCACTACTCAACCCATACCGGCTCGGTCGTCGCCCGGGTCAACAAGGACCGCGCCTTCCATTGCAAACCAGGGTGGAGGTGACAAATGTGCTACTGGTGGACCACACAACAACAAGCTCCGGGCCAGGAACAACATCTCTATTGGCACGTGGAATGTCAGAACACTAAGGACGCCAGGAAAATTGGAAGAACTGACACATGCAATGAACAAATATCGCTGGCACATCCTAGGACTCTGTGAAACACGATGGAAAAACATCGGTGAAATACCCACACTTGAAGGCCACAGACTATTTTACAGTGGTAGAGAGGACAAACACGAACATGGAGTAGGGTTCCTGATCCACAAAGACATTGTTAACACTGTCATGGGCTGCCGACCAATATCCAGCAGGCTCACTACCATCCGCCTGAGGGCATCCCCATTCAACATCACCATCATACAAGCATATGCTCCAACATCTGATCACAGCGATGATGAAGTTGAGGAGTTCTATGAACAACTACAAGAAACCCTTGATCAGATACCAAAGAAAGACATCATAGTAGTACAAGGTGACTGGAACGCCAAGATCGGAGAAGACTCCTACAACACCTGGAAGGGCACATGTGGACGATATGGTAACAACGCTACAAATGAAAGAGGTTTGAGACTCCTGGAATTTGCCTGCTTCAACAACCTGAAGATAACAAACACATTTGGACCACACAAAGCATCCAGAAGATGGACATGGCACAGCCCTGGAGGAGATCACCACAACCAAATAGACTACATCATGGTAAAGAAGCGTTTCCAGTCTAGCGTGAACATTGCCAAGACAAGAAGTTTCCCAGGAGCTGACATTGCAAGTGACCACGACTTGGTAATGATGACCTTCAAACTCCAACTGAAGAAAACAAAGAAACAAAGCTTCTCAAGACTGAAGTTCGACCTGGAAAAATTGAAAGATCCTGAAGTACAAGAGGCATTCCAAGCCATGATTGGTGGGAAATTCGCGCCACTCATCACTCTCGATGCAGATGACGCCGACCTGGATACACTCGTAAGCGACTTCAACGCAGCTGTGACTGAAACAGCCCAAACAACTCTTGGAAAACAACGCATCAAAAAGAAGCCCTGGGTCACGGACGACATCCTACAGCTGTGTGACAAACGTAGAGACCTGAAAAAGAAAAAGAATGAAGAAGAAGGGGCAAAACAGTACAAAGCAGTTAACACCGAAATCAAGAGAAGCATGAAGAAGGCAAGGGAGAATTGGATTGAAGGAAAATGCCAGGACATAGAGGAAAACCTGACAAGAAACAACAGCAAGAAAGCCTACCAAGTTGTGAAAGAACTTACCAACACAAGGCAAGGTAGAACTATGTCCAACATCCAGACCAAGGATGGAAAATGTCTAACAGAAGAACAAGACATCCTAAAGCGATGGACAGAATACTGCTCAGAGCTATACAACATACAGACCACAGGTGATCCAGCAATACTGAATGTCCCACCAGCCACTGATAACAGTAATCACCCCATACTCCGTGAAGAAATAGAGGCAGCAATAGCATCGCTGAAAAAAGGGAAATCGGCAGGAGTGGACAACATCCCATCAGAACTGGTCCAAGCAGGGGGTGAAGTTATGATAGATGTGCTACTGAAAATCTGCAACAAGATCTGGCAAACAGGGGAATGGCCCACACCGTGGACACAATCACTGATCATCACCCTTCCCAAAAAGGGCAATCTCCAGCAGTGTCAAAACTACCGCACCATCAGCCTGATTAGTCATCCCAGCAAAGTCATGTTGAAGATCCTGCTTAACAGACTGAAACCACAAGCAGAAAACATCATTGCTGAAGAACAGGCAGGTTTCAGACCAGGAAGGAGCACAACTGAACAAATCTTCAACTTGAGGTTGCTATGTGAGAGGTACCATCAACACCAACAAGATCTCTACCATGTCTTCATTGATTTTAAGAAGGCATTTGACAGGGTCTGGCATGCAGCTTTGTGGGCTACCATGAATCTGTACAACATCAGCGCCAACCTGATCAGACTGATACAGCACCTCTATGACAAAGCCACCAGTGCCGTCTACCTCAACAATAGCATCGGGGACTGGTTCAGAACCACAGTCGGAGTGAGACAAGGCTGTCTACTCTCCCCAACACTCTTCAACATCTTCTTAGAAAGAATAATGACTGACGCACTGGAAGAGCATGTAGGAACAGTCAGCATAGGCGGCAGAACAATCACAAACCTACGTTTTGCCGACGACATTGATGGACTGGCTGGAAAAGAAGAAGAACTGGCAAGCCTGGTCAAACATCTAGACAAAGCCTCCACATCGTATGGAATGCAAATCAGTGCAGAGAAAACCAAACTGATGACTAACAACACCAACGGCATCAGCATTGACATCAAAGTCAACAACGAAAAGCTTAAAACAGTCCACAGCTTCAAATATCTGGGAGCAATCGTGTCAGATGAAGGATCTAAACCAGAAGTACTCTCGAGAATTGCCCAAACAACAACGGCACTCAACAAGCTGAACACCATCTGGAACAACAAAAACATCGCTCTCAGCTCAAAAATCAGACTGATGCGTTCCCTGGTTATATCAATATTGCTCTACGCCTGCGAGACTTGGACCCTGACTGCAGACATCGAGAGAAGAATCCAAGCTGTCGAGATGAGATGCTTTCGTAGACTACTTGGCATCTCCTACAGAGACCACATCACTAACACGGAAGTGAAGAACAGAATCCAGCAAAGTATTGGACCCTACGAAGACCTTCTGTCCATAGTGAAAAAACGCAAACTTAGGTGGTATGGACACATCTCCCGATCATCTGGTCTTGCCAAAACGTTCCTGCAAGGCACCGTACAAGGAGGCAGAAAGAGAGGACGGCAGAAGAAGAGATGGGAAGACAACATCCGGGGGTGGACAGGCTTGACGCTCGGTGACGCCCTGAGGAAATCAGAAAACCGTGAAGAGTGGAGAGGGGTGGTGGCCAGGTCAGCAGCGGTGCCCCAACGGTCTGAACCCAGACTACGGGAGAGGTGAAGGTGAAGGTGAAGTACTGATTATATTCCAGTGTCAGAGATATTTCATGAATATAGAAAATGAAGTTTGCTATAGATTCACCACCCATGTCCCATCTCTGTCGATCTATCTCTCCTCCTTTTTTTAAATTTTCCTTCATGATTTGGTCTTTCCAATGATAGTCTGTCATGTCACACTCAATTAGGTAATGTACATGTTTCATTTATGCCTTTTATTTTCATATGTAATGTGTGTGTGTGTGTGTGTGTGTGTGTGTGTGTGTGTTGCCTTTGCTTTTTGTCTTTTTTCTTTTTTTCCCTTTTCTTCTTTGCCCTTGAGGGCTGGATGTAAAACAGTAGCTGTGCTTACTCCACTACCCTCGTTGAATAAAAATTCGTTTCGTTTCGTTTCTCGCTCTGTGCGCAGCATGGACTCACCATCACCAACACCCTCTTCCAACAAGCGGACAAGTTCAAGAACACATGGATGCATCCCTCTCCATGGCACATGCTGGACTATGTGATTGTCCGGCAGAGGGACAGAGGTGATGTTTCCATTACACGCTGTATGAGAGGAGCAGCCTGTTGGTCGGACCATCGTCTGGTACGCAGCAAGATGAACATCAGAAATCCAAGCAGCTCTCCAAGAAACTCCTGCATTGACTGATGTTGAAGAGGTATGGAGCACCTTTAGAGATGCTGTGTACACAGCAGCAGCTGACACACTCGGCTTTGGACAGAGGAGCCACAAAGACTGGTTTGACGAGAACGACTCTGGAATCTCCAAGCTCCTGAACACACTGCATATACTGCATCAGGATCGCATTTCCGATAAAGACTGCCATAGGAAGGAGAACCAGTTCTTGCAAACCAAGCAACTCGTACAGAAGAGGCTGTGTGAGATGAAGAACACCTGGTTGGAGAAAAAGTCTGAAGAGCTTCAGTCCGCTGCTGATGCTCATGACATGAAGACCTTCTATGATGGTCCCCGAGCTGTGTATGGGCTGAGAGTCATAGGATCAACCCCTGTCTGAGCCTTGGACCAGACCACCCTCCTGACAGACAAGAAAGACATCCTTGCCTGCTGGCAGAGCACTTCAACACCCTCCTCAACTCGGACTCGTCATTTCTGACGAGGTAATTGCAGCCCTCACACAGCAACCAGTCAATGACTCACTAGCTGCCCCTCCCACCTAGGCCAAGACCCAGAAGGCCCTGAAGCTGACAACGTCAGGAAAAACACTATTTTGATTTACATGCTAAGAGTGACGTGATGATGAATGTCTTATTGTTGATGTAATTGTTACGACCCAGTGGCTTGTTATCTGCTGAGTTACCGTCGTCATGTCCATGCTGACGTCATTAAACACCAGGTAACGCCGCACAACGCAACATTATTCCTGCCCCATCAGACGTCACTAACGTTTGTCCAGGGGTGGAATATCTCACGAAGACAAACAAGACAGACAGCACTATTCTACAGTTCAATGCGTCAGACTGTGAGACTGACTTGCCAGAGTTCACCACACATCAGGGGGCAGTGTACGGTGTGTGTACAGACTCTACAACTTTCTGTAAAATGCATGTGACAGCTCCACAAGGTATGTTCATCCGTGCTCGTATCCGTCGTCTTTCTTACTGGTGTGATCAACGTTACTGGAAAACACAAATAACCGAATACTCCTTTTATGAGCTGGAATGTAATTACCATACTTCTGAAGAAATGATTTTTGAATCAATTCGTAATAAGATGTTTATGATAAACAGCAACAATCCTCAACTTATGATTGATTTGGAGAAAATTACGTCCCACAGTTTTGTCTCAAAGTACCTATCTGAATATTTTGCACATATAATGATACCATATTTAATTACAGAATTTGGTCTACATTTGAATAACATACTGGAGACTAGTAACAGAAGTGTGATCATGCTGAGTGCTCAACAATCTTTCCAACCAGAACTGTGCAGTGAACGTAATAATATGGAGGTGATTTACAGAAAACCAGACATAACTCAGAAAAGCGTTGCTCACGTGTGCATTGAACGTTCAACACCAGCTCATACCTTTCTGACCTCCTATCTTCAAATACGGTTTCGTTACCCCTACAACAGACAAGTTCATTACAAGATAATGTTTTGTTTCCTGCATGTGACGGATCAACCCCAACAGCTAGTCAGTGGTGCTTTCAATTGTTCTGTAAATCACTACTCCAAATTCCAACCACTTCTACACTGCAACCTGAAGCCAGAGTGTGAAGACGCGCGAGATGAAACAGGATCTTGCCCTTTCAGTAGTCCAGACTGCAAAGGTTTGGTGGCTTCACAAACTAAGTGTTACAATCTGACCATACTATCCTCGCATTTACACATCAACCTGGCGGTTACTGCATGTAAAATGATGGGTGGAAGATTAGCTTCGATAAAATCACGAAAGGAACAAGAAGAGATTTTACATATTCTGAAACATTATAGTTGGTTTTCGACACTTGTTGGTTACTTATCAGGCTGGACGCACCTGCCTTTTGTGTACAGTAAGTTTCGTAAATGGGCTGACAACACCTTGGTTTACAATATGGATCATTTTGAAGCTAAATCATCATATCGCCCTTCAAGAATTCCAGAGTATCGTGCTCTTTGTCAGATGGAATTCAAATATGCAAAGCGGATTGCAAACATTCGGAATACAGCTGATGTGGCACTTTGTGAAAAAATAATACATACTGCTGGCCAATTTCATCCACAGATTGTCCTGGCACATTTACATTCAAATCAGACAGCTGTTAATAACACACAGCAGATGATATCACAGTGTCCTAATGGTTATGTGACACACACATTTTTGTCATGCGGTGATATTTACCACGTGAATGATATGCGTGACTCTGTTACGGACCAACCTGTAAGAAATACACACCTGAACACTATTTTTCAATGCGAGCATGATATCACAACAGTGCACTATACTCTGCTGTGTAATTTCATAAAGGACTGCAGTGATGATAGCGACGAATCATTTTGTGAGCATCCTTCCTGTATTGAATTCAGGTGCTCAAACAGACAATGTATACTGAACAGCCAGCGTTGTAATGAATATTCTGATTGCCTGGATGATTCTGATGAGATCAACTGTCCTGACAACAGTCATTACCTCAATCAGGTCAGAAACACAAATGGACCACAACGATTTCACATCAGTCTGGATGGGACTGGTTACTTTACTCAGCAGATTATGGACATTGGCGAGTACTGTTCTGACACTCACTACAGTTGTAAGACTGAGTGGCTGTACTGCCTCCCTGTCTACACACGATGTAATGGATTTTCTGACTGCGTTCATGGAGAAGATGAACAGGACTGTGAGAAAACGACATGTCCTGGTTTTTATCAATGTGTAGTTTCCAAAATATGTGTGCATGAGAACCATCTGTGTGATGGCTGGAGTCAGTGCCCACAAAGAGATGATGAACTGATGTGCGACATGACGTGTCCTGATGACTGTTTGTGTCAAGGTCACTCCTTTGTATGCAGTGGTTATTTTCCTGCAGGTCTATTCCCTAACCTTCGGTACGTTGATGCAACAGGCTCCGGAATGACACTGGCTGACTTCAGACAAAGTGCTTATCTTATTCATCTGAATTTGTCCTCCTGTTCCCTTGTGCGAATTTTAAGCACCAAGCTTTCTAACTTGCTATCCCTTGACCTTGCAAACAATGAATTGAAAAGTCTTGATATGACTGTTCTCCTTGACTTACCAAACTTACGATATCTGCAACTGAGGAATAATCCTCTCAGTCACATGACACAAGTTTCAAAGTATGTTCATTATTCACTGAAAGGAATAGATCTATCAAATACGAGCTTTAACATACTTCAAGGTGAAATATCTTTCCCCAGTATAAAATACGTGACGCTATTTTTTTCCGGCATTGAAACCATCAGTTCCACGGGTTTTAAGAATATGCCACTGTTGACAGAATTAGACATGAGAGGAAATCCAGTCAGCAACTTTCCTATGGATTTGTTGGTAGGCTGCAGTCATTTGGGAAAGGTCTATTCATCTGATTACAGATTTTGTTGTGAACATTTCCTTCCCAGTCACTGGGATAAGATTAAATGTTTTGTACCTGACACGGTTTTTCCATCGTGTCAAAACCTGATACCAACTGGACTGCAGAGGGGTTTCTTTTGGTTCCTTTGTGTATTTGGTACTTTAGGTAATTTAGCTTCTCTTGCAGCTTTATATGCTGTTCAAACCCCTTTCAAAGTTCATTTCTTGACGCTCACTGTCAGTTTGCACACTGCTAACATCTGTATGGGAAGTCATGTCAGTATTGTTGTGCTTGCAGACGAAATATTCCGTGAACAATACATCCACGTAGAAAAGACATGGACCAGCAGCGTTACTTGCAAACTGAGTGGTTTTCTTTCCCTTCTGTCCAGTGAGGTTTCCGTATTGACTGTGTGGCTAATCACGTTGGACCACTACATTATCCTGTGCTGTCCTAGATATATAACACCTTTCAATGAACTTTCAACACCTGTAACATGCACTGTAACCTGGGTAATTGGAGTGACACTGTCATCAATACCTCTCCTGCCCGGACTCTCACATTTGGGTCTCCATGACCAGTCAGGTCTGTGTCGTCTGGCTTTATTTGATCACTATGACACTACTTCTGGAATCAGATGGTTCTCTGTTATTGGGGTAATTAACTTTTTACTGTACATGACGATCGTCGCTGCTCACACAATCGTGTGCAAACATACACCAAAATTTAGGTTTGCACTTGGACCTGCTAAAAAATCGCTGTACTCTTCAGTACGTTTGATGGGAAAGATAGTCACCACAAATACCGTATTTTGGCTTTCATTGGGTCTGGTGATGATGATTGCTGCATGCGGTATTGTGGTATTGGACAAGGTCTATGATGCATTGGTTGTTTTCATGTTGCCGCTGAACTCTTCCCTCAGTCCATTTATCTACATGTGGTCCATTGCAATGGAGCAACGGCAGAAAGCACAGGAAGTAAAGACCCTACAAATGTTAAAAGCACGGCTTGTATTGTTGAGGAAGGAAGGAAACATTCCTGCTAAAATTTATTGATTTATATAGTAGTTAATCTAAAGACATACTTGGCACTGATGCTTTTTTAAGTGAGTTAAAAGCAACGATGGAATGAAAGAAGCAGTAGAAGGTAGTTTTCTTCTGTAATGAATATATTACCAGGTGTCAGATTTTTAATTTGTTATCTGGGAAGCGTGTACCATATGGCGAGAGCATGTAAAGAAGCAAAGACCAACACTGACATGTTTTGCTTCAGTGACCTGCTCACTCTGTGTGCATGAACAGGAACAGGCTCTGTGTCTGTGGGCTAAAGGGCATGGCTAGGACAGGAGGTATAGGAGTGTTCCAGAGGTGGTGGGTTTCCTGTACATTGTCGTGATGTGAATGTATCATCTAGACTGTGAGTTCAAGGCAACAGCAACACAACACAACGATTCTCCATTCCATCTGTAGTTTCTCATCGTCTGTTGTCACGAGACAACAACGCTAGACCTCAGCCCGCTCCCAAGTGCACCAGCGACAATCTAAATAAACGAACAAAAAACACCAGGGTGCACCAGGTAAAGATTCACAACACTTTATTCAGCCACACGACAACACAAATAATCAACAAGAAAGGCAAGGCCTTCAAGACTTACTTGTGATACACACTTAAAGAAGAAGAAAAACAAACAAACAAACAAAAAAACTTTAAAAAAAAAAAATAGTTTGTTGATATGTGTTATCTATCTGCTATTACAATTATATACAGCTTTGCGGGGGAAAAAAAGAGAAAAATGGCTTCAATGCACATACGAACCACGGATGTTTGGATCGGGAACGAGTGGTTTTACACACTGCACTAACGTGGGTTCAATGTTGAAGTTCAGAAATTCTTATTTGAGCTTGTTCTTTTAGTGGAATGAATCAACAGTAGCAATGGAAGTCATAAATCATGTTATTTTGGTATGTCTTGAGCATTTAGAAAAAATTGTTTCAAGTCCGAGGTAAAGTAGACGTTCCCATCACCTCAAAAACACTGCAATATATGTCCGTTTTTGTAGATCTGCAGAGATCCGTGATCTACAAGCTTTGTCTTTCAACTCACTGAGAAACAACACCTTCCATTCAATTTCTTTTTCTGTTCATTCTGGTTCATTCAGTTCCACTTTAAAACATTCATATGGAGTAAACACGTCGATGATTATTTAAGAATTTCTTTAAATATGGCGGTAAAGGAGATGTTGCTATCACGTCAGGCTTTGCAACATGTTTTGTCAAGATCGGCACTGACCAGTGCCGTGTAGACAAGACAGTGAAACAGTTGATTCGTATTTTCTTTTCTGTTCATTCTAGTTAATTCAGTGTCCACTTTAGATTATTCATATGTAGTAAACACGTCAATGATGTAGTTAGTGCTACTGTATGTGTTCGGTCCAGAATATGTATTTCTTTTAATTGCAAACAAGAAAAACGAGGTCATGGCGTATTCTCACCTTGACAATCGGGAAGCTGCAAAGGGGTAACAGCAGTTTTCACAATGCAGAACGAACATCAATGAAATAAACTGTTAATGATCGGAAATACGGCTGAATTCGGGAGACATGCAACCTATTATTGGTATGACTGTGAAGATTTTTTCCCTACTATTTTTAAGTCAAATTTTATATTGGCAGACAAAGTATTTCCAGACAAAATGGCATGTAAAGTTTAACACACACACACACACACACACACACACACACACACACACACACACAGAGTCAGAGGGAACTGAACACCCAGTTAAACATAGACTCACTTTGTTTACACAAGTGAGTCAAAAAACGAAACAAACAAAATCTGTATGGTTCCACCTATTTTCTAATTCCCTTTCACACCCACCTCCCTCTATCTACCCACTTCTCTTACCCCTGAACCGAATGTAGACCATAACTAAATACAACAAACAAAACAACAAAAGCACCCGTCCCAAAACGCCACACCCCACCCCTTCCCCAGGACATATTGTCGCTGGCGACAGTATGTGCAGACCCTCACTTAACATACCGTTGCCCTTCTGCAAAAACTGCAAGGAAGATCCATACAAAAAATCAACTTCACCCTCGACAACATATGCAGGCAATGATATGTTTGCAGCATATAATGTCACCAGGTATCACCGGAGATTAGAAAAGAGAGATAAACCACTCGCGGCAGGCCCCTTCTTACTGTCTATAACAGTGCTGAAGCCGTTTTGGGGCACACACGCAGTGCGGAAGGATGGGGGTAAATCACCCTCTCCTTCCCCACCCGAAGGAAACTGGTCGGTTCGACGGTTCAGCTGCAGTAAAGCGAAAGTTAAGTTACGCCTGGAATTTCGCACGTGTAGTAAGATTCGCTGTATACAATGAAAACCGATTCATTTTTGCTTTGGTTTTTAGCACATTTGCATCTGCTTGAATGTAGATAATATAAAAAGAAATTAAAGCAGCTCCCCCCACCACCAACTCTCCCCCTCCCCCCCCCAGCGCAATGTTGTAGGGACCAGTGGGTACATTTTATGGTGAAGGTTAAGTTATCTTCCTATTGAAGACACGTGGTGCACTCAGGTAGCTAACTCATCGTCTGTAACTGAAAATCCCGTTGATTCCCTTCTGTGCATGTTCTTTTACTTCTCATAGCACCACAGTTCAGAGCATTGTTGAGAGAGTCAGCAAAACACCCGCTGTCCACAAAGCACGCCTGGTCAGGTCCCCAACAATAACAATGCTACAAAAGGATCCGCCATATTTACCTCTGCTTCTTCGGCAGTCACTAATGGCAGGTAGTGTGGGTAAATTGCCTTCGGGTTTATAGACCCGCGGGTAGGCTGTTGTGTTCCTGAATACAGGTTATTGCTTACTCTCGGGCAGTTTGTCTTGCCTCAGGCAGATTACCTGCAGGTACACATTTACCCGCAGGCACGATGGTCTCTTGAATATGGCCCCAGGTGTTCACTTCAAAAGTTATTTTTAAAAAAAAGAAAAAAAAAGAATAAGAATAACGAAATAAAGCTACTATTATTTCCACTGAACCAATCATTCTCTGTCAATATATAATAGAAAATATAACTTTGTATTAACATTGTATTTGCCAGTTAAACGCGAACATGTCAGCCTTCTTATCAGTGACTCACTTGTGTAAACAAAGTGAGTCTATGTTTTAACCCAGTGTTCGGTTGTCTGTGTGTGTGTGTGTGTCTGTGTGTCCATGGTAAACTTTAACATTGACATTTTCTCTGCAAATACTTTGTCAGCTGACACCAAATTAGGCATAAAAATGGGAAAAATTCAGTTCTTTCCAATCATGTTTAAAACAATATTGCACCTCTGGAATGGGCACACACACACACACACACACACACACACACACAAAGCCAAATTATGTGCAAACTGCATTTACTGGTTTTTTGTTGTTGTTTTTTTCTTATTCTCTAAACTTGGCACTTTGATCTGATATTCTGACACAACAACAAGAGCAGTCATTATTATCATTTTTTGTTCAAACAGGAACTTCTTTTGCTAAGCATGGAAGTTTTATTTATTTTGCAAGCGTTTTGGTGCAGATAGTAAAAAAGGGAAATTAATCTGTAATTAATGCTAGGGGACTTAATTTGCTTTAAACTGATCTTTCTCATCTTAAACATTACATTTTGAAATTATACTCAATACATAAAAAGCTTGTGTGTTTTACTCTCAGTGTACAGGGCTTTCACTATGTTCATTCGCCCAAGTGGTCTTTTTCGGAAAATACTAAAATCAATACGGCGAGTGGACTTTATAGATCTATTGGCTGAGCCCTGAAGGTCATGGGCAAAAATCAGTTGTGTACACATATTTATACACATTCAAAGCGCGTGCTCATATTCTTCACGAACGCGAACGACGCCATTTTGTTTCAAGTTGTTGACCTGCCCATTCAATCCTATATTCAATGGACAATACACGATAACATGTGATGGAAAGTTGGAGAAGGAGACCATTAAATATTTATTCAGAGAAAGATTTGTGAACGCCTCATCACTTACTGGATTATGCCCCAAACTGCCATAAAAATATCCACAGAATCAGTCGGAATTCACAGTTAAAAATTGTAAACCAATGCGAGTTAATACCCTTGAATTGATCACGATGAAACGAAAAAATTTCCAGTCTTGACTTTTCTCAAAATGAAGTCCTTTTCACTTCTTACCACGTTTAGAAGTACTTGTACTTGGCTCTACATGTTATTAGCTTAATAAAATAGTAAATTTTCAGATCAACTTTAAAACTATAAAACTAGAATGAACATAAAAGAGAAATTGAATCGACCATGTCGTACTACATTCCCGGCGGGTGTAACTAAACTTGTACATCTATCTAGATCTAGAGAAAACGGCTAAATGTTGCAGTGTGATTGGGGTGATAGCCACGTCTCTTTTACTGCGGACTTAAAAAGAATTTTTTATTGCCCTTAAAGATTTTTTGAATGCCCAAGATACACCAGAATAATATGATTTAAACAGCGTTCTCACTGCGAATACCGCAATTGATTTATCGCCCTTTAAAAAAGTATGTTCAAATATTAAATTTTAGAACACAAGTTAAGGAGCCATGATAGTGTAATGGGTAAGACAGTTTCTTCTTACCCAAACACGTGGGGTTAGGACTTTTTTCTTTCTTTTTTTTTAACCGGAAGCTTTATAATAACAAATACAGAACACATTTTAACGATTAGATTTTTTTTGAAGTGTATGACAAGTGAGTCTCGAAGGTCTTGCCTCTCTCGTTTTTTCTTAAATCCATCTTCGGGTTTACAGTTTTGTCACAGCATCAGGCAAAATCATCTCTTTTTTTTTTAACCTTGTTATCAAATTAATAGGAAATCATCATTGTGCAGGAAAAACATTTTTTCTTCGGTAAAGAGTTTCTTAAGAATGCAACACTGTGCTCAGACAAATCCATACATGCCGCAATTTAACACATCTGCCAGACAGATGCCTGACAGCAGCATAGCCCAACATGCTAGTCAGGCCTTGAGCCCATGCATATTACATCCTGTACCCATCGGAAACACCTGTGGGCACCTGTAAATTGTAAGAAAATTATGCTAACAACAGTTATAAGGAGAGGCAAAGCCTTCAAGACTCACTTGTGCTTCACCCTTTATCCAGTAAAGAAATCATGAGGAGAAAAAAAAAAAGAGATTTAAAAAATCGTTGAAAAGTGCACTGTATCAAATATGATACATAAAATAAGCTTGGGAGAAAAAAATTATTTCAAAAAAGACATGCCAGTGGGATGGAACCACACACGTTCAGTTCCAAGCAAGCAGACAAATCCACAAGGCTGACACATCTGACGTCAAATGACTAAATCTAAAACTTAAAGCAATGTTGACGTTTTCGTCTTCCTGAGATGTGATTGTGGTGGACGTAATAACACCGTTTAAATCGTGTTTTTGTGTGTGTGCGTGTTTTATCATAACTCGATTATACTTTTATTTCCGCAGTAAAGAAGACGTTGCCATCTCCTTCAAGCACATCCCAACACCTGGTAGATCTCTAGATCTGCACAAACCAGTCTACAACAGGCTGAAAGAAATGATTAATTCAATTTGTCTATTATGTTCATTCCAGTTAATTCAGTGTCCACTTTAGAATATTTATGTGCAGTAAAGACATTGATGATGTAGTTAGTATCACTGTAAGTGTTCTGTCCAGAATTTGTGTTCCTTTCCTTTTGACTGTTTTCACCTCGCAATGTAGGCAGCCATACTCCCTTTTCGTGGGGTGGGGGGTGGAGGGGTGCATGCTGGGTATGTTATTGTTTCCATAACCCACTGAACACTGACATGGACTACAGGATCTTTAACGTACGTACTTAATCTTCTGCGTGTGTAGACACACGAAGGAGGCTCAGGCTCAAGCAGGTCTACATCTGTGTTGACCTGGGAGATTGAAGAATTCTCCACCCTTAACCCACCGGGTGCGCCGTAACCAGGAATGGAACTGTGGAAAAAATCAGGCAAGAATCCATCGCTCTAACCATTGTGGACACCGCACCCGTCGATTGTGCTTCTGGAGCAGTCAAACGGGTGCAAAAGCCAAGTGGTTAAAGCACTGGACTTTCAATCTGAGGGTCCCGGGTTCGAATTACGGTAACGGCGCCTGGTGGGTAAAGAGTGGAGACTTTTCCAATCTCCCAGGTCAACATATGTGCTGACCTACTAGTGCCTGAACCCCCTTCGTGTGTATGCGCACACAGAGTTCAAACATGCGCTTTAAAGATCCTGTAATCCATGTATGCGTTTAGTGGGTTATGGCAACAAGAACAAACTTAGCATGCACAGCCCCGGAAACGGAGTATGGCTGCCTACATGGCGGGGTAAATGAACAAAACGGTCATATATGTAAAATGTTACATGTCTGCCTGAGTTTGTATGTGTGCGTGCTTGAAATCTAATTGAATGACACAGGAATCGAATGATGAGCGCCCAGTGTCATCCGTCAGTCGGCTCTACCCACGTTGGCAGGCTAGTGTTGTGCAAATGACCCCGTGTTTGTAAAGCGCTAAGAGCTTGGTCTGCGACCAAGGATAGGCGCTGATAAGTATCTAAATCAGTCAATGAATTAATCAAACACGTGCTGGACTGCTTCAAATTCACTTCATGTTCGTACAACACAGCGTTATGATTTTGTCCTTCACCATTCTGAAAACATCGACCAAATCTCTGAGAAGGGTTCTAAAAATAGCAACCTGAGATGACTATACAGAACGTAGAGTGGAATTTTGTTTAATGTCTCATCACTCATTCTGGTATTTGTAGACATTTTGTTAAAGCGTTAATTTGAATTTCATTGTTTGAAAAAAATTACGCAAAACACGTGGGTGGCTGCTGGTCCTCCAGAGTAAGGACGCTACAGTAGACACATCAAGCTTTCTGTGCTGCTGGTCCTTCAGAGTAATGACGCTACAGTAGACACATCAAGCTGTCTGTGCTGCTGGTCCTTCAGAGTAATGACGCTATAGTAGACACATCAAGCGTTCTGTGCTGCTGGTCCTCCAGAGTAATGACCTACAGTAGACACATCAAGCTTTCTGTGCTGGAGGTCCTTCAGAGTAATGACGCTACAGTAGACACATCAAGCTTTCCGTGCTGCTGGAGTAGACACATCAAGCTTTCTGTGCTGCTGGTCCTCCAGAGTAATGACACTACAGTAGACACATCAAGCGTTCTGTGCTGCTGGTCCTCCAGAGTAATGACATACAGTAGACACATCAAGCTGTCTGTGCTGCTGGTCCTCCAGAGTAATGACGCTACAATAGACACATCAAGCTGTCTGTGCTGCTGGTCCTCCAGAGTAATGACGCTACAATAGACACATCAAGCTTTCTGTGCTGCTGGTCCTTCAGAGTAATGACGTTACAGTAGACACATCAAGCTTTCTGTGCTGCTGGTCCTTCAGAGTAATGACCTACAGTAGACACATCAAGCGTTCTGTGCTGCTGGTCCTCCACAGTAATGACACTACAGTAGACACATCAAGCTTTCTGTGCTGCTGGTCCTTCAGAGTAATGACCTACAGTAGACACATCAAGCGTTCTGTGCTGCTGCCTATGTTGGATGCAGAAACATCTCAGCTTTCCCGGCTTAACCTGTGGAGTGCCCATAAGACGTCTACTGACGTCCTGCATATGTTCCAATTTTTCCTTCAATGGAGTTTGGTTCAGTTCACATAAACAGACTCTGAACAGTTAGTTTGATGTGTCTGAATTATAAAAATACTATTTAAATGAACATTCATCAGGTAGAAGACCCCTTTCTACTCGATAATAATTTGCTGATTGACTACATGACTACGCGTTGAAAAGGTGATTGCATTCATGTGCAAAAAAATGTGTTGAAAACTGTGTCCAGTAAAGCAAATAGTCACAGTTAGCAGATTTACACAATTCTGAAAGCTCTGCTTGTGATTATGGACAGCTTTTGCGATGGAGAAGGATCTCTCTTGTTTGAAAATTGGTTTGAAAACGAAGGTGATTGACAACGACAGTGATGAAATTAACAGCCCATTTGATGGTAATTCAGTCCGTCCATCCAATCAGACAGCATTTATGAACGAGTGGCTTTGACTGACAGAATATGTGCAGCAGCCTTGGAAGAAGGGGAGGAGAGGGAGAGGAGTGATGTAAGAGGATAGGTAGAGTGCCAGCCAGAGGTCATCAAGGGGGCGTGGCTTTTGGGAAGAGTGTACTCACATTTCAAAGCAGGCAGAAGGGAATCGACAGCCGCCAAAGCCCCACGATTTTCACGAAACGCAGGGCTGAACCTACACTGGCCGTGTTACACGTGCTTTGTGTTTCTAACGCTTTTTTTTTCTCTCGCTAAATCAGCTGGATAACTTGCATGAAAAGGTGGCAAACCAGATGCACAGCAGACACTTTAATCGGCCCACGTGCAACTTGAAAAGGAGTGACTGTCATCAAAGATCTTCACTCACTTGCAAACGCCCTTTGCTGTCAAAACTTTGCCAGCTCAGTTTATGAGACCGTGATTTACCGTTTATGGTGACTTTATCCACCTTTGTCATTGTCGGGGCAGTGATGTCCTTACATGTCTGCACGAGCTGTGATTTGTTTTCATAAACTTATAGCCTGTTTTAATTTCTTCTTCAGGTATAATCTGACAATGGGCATGCTATTTCTTGCTGTATTTTGTCTCTTTTCTTTATGGATGTCATTATGTAGAGGTGGAAATAGACTTTTTTGTTGCACAAAAATTATTATCTTGACTTTACATGCCTGAACAGTTACATACAATCAACCTAATTGGGGGAGAAAAAAGCCCAGAAGCAGAATCAACACCCATTTTCCTTCACAAAAGCGTATACTTTCTTTCTGTATCGCCCATAGCTTTTGTGCTAGAAATGTTTGTGATTTATTACCCCCGAATCCTCAAAATTCCCTGGCAAGGGGAGAGCACTTTTTTAAAATTTTTTTTTTTTTAAATATTTTTTTTTATTTTTTTTTACAAAATTCTCTGGCACTGAACTGGTTAACAGCAAGAGTCTTCTGACTGAAAATTTATCTGAAGCTGTCACAGTGTTTGCAAACGTTAAATACAGTTTCTACAGGATATTCATATCGTCTTGCCCCAATATTTCATAACCATATCATAAAACTGATACAGCCATTAATGGAATTAAATCAAGAGTACTATCCGATGTCATTTTTTTTTTCTGGAAGATTGCGTTAAAGAAAATAATGTAGCCTTATGTGCTTGTCCTTAAATCCTTTCTTTTCTTTAAAGAATTTTCCTCTTTTTTTCCTGATAGGTACCCCTATGTGCTTGAAAGAACAAGAAATACATTCATATTATTTTATGTATACCGACTATCGTCATCACTTTATTTTTCTGTAGTGTATGGACACCAAATTTCTATTCACGACAGTCCTAAAAAAAAGAAGAAAAGGTCAGTATCTTTGTAATGGCATTATTCTGTTAAATATGATCCATAAGTATTTTTGAAACCATGAAAATAGAGCGGGGTGTGCGTGTGTTTGTGTGTGTGTGTGTGTGTCTGTCTGTCTGTGTGTAATATGTAAAATGGATATACATCTATCTACTTTCTGTGTGTGTGTGTGTGTGTGTGTCTGTGTGTGTGTAATATGCAAAATGGATATGCATCTGTCTGCTTTCTGTGTGTGTGTGTGTGTGTGTGTGTGTGTGTGTGTGTGTGTCTGTCTGTGTGTAATATGTAAAATAGATATGCATCTGTCTGCTTTCTGTCTGTCTGTCTGTCTGTGTGTAATATGTAAAATGGATATGCATCTGTCTGCTTTCTGTCTGTCTGTGTGTCTGTCTGTGTGTAATATGTAAAATGGATATGCATCTGTCTGCTTTCTGTCTGTCTGTGTGTAATATGTAAAATGGATATGCATCTGTCTGCTTTCTGTCTGTCTGTCTGTCTGTGTGTAATATGTAAAATGGATATGCATCTGTCTGCTTTCTGTGTGTAATATGTAAAATGGATATGCATCTGTCTGCTTTCTGTCTGTCTGTGTGTAATATGTAAAATGGATATGCATCTGTCTGCTTTCTGTGTGTCTGTGTGTAATATGTAAAATGGATATGCATCTGTCTGCTTTCTGTGTGTCTGTGTGTAATATGTAAAATGGATATGCATATGTCTGCTGCCTGTCAATGGCAATGAAAAGATGGCTATTCATGAAGACAAAGATGGAAAGCACCGTGATCACTAAATTATTTTTAACTTCGTCGTTCACATTCAGAATGTATTGAAATAGATGTCGTTCAGTTCGTTGCTGTCTGCATCATTTCCTCTTGTGATGAATTCAGGTAGTGTAGTGAAAGCCTTTCGTGGGGGGGGGAGGGGGAGAGGGCGTGGGGGCGGAGGAGGAGTAGGGGGGCAGGTGTGGGTGCTTCGTAACAATGGCTTCCTCCTTTTGAGAGAGCACCACAAGAAAACATTGTTCGTTTCACATCCATGCAGCGCAAAAGACTACAGTGAGTGTTCGCTTTTTTGTTTCAATGCGCGGACTTTGATCCCACCCCTAGCACTGTTCACTTCCTGTGACGAGTTTCAAGACAGCAGAGATATCGTTTTGTTTCCTCTCTGAATTTATTGCCACTCAGCAGATACAGGTAAAAGTTAGACGCGCATGAGGTAATCCACATCAAGACTACCACACACCTGACCAGATTCACAACGGCGTCAATGTCGTCATCATAACTGTTGATGTAATCCGTTTTCATAAAAACGTCGAAGATGCAGATTGGAAGCGTGAGTAGTAAGAATGCTGCTGACGTCAGAATGAGAGTCACCGTCATGGAATGTACTTTGTCAGTTCCTGACGCTGTCTGCTGGCCAACACTTCCTCTCATTTTCTGAGATAGCTGTATAGATTTGACCACTTGCCACACGAGAATAGCATTCCCTGCAGCGAGAGAAATAAATGGAAACAACGAGAAACAGACCAGGTCCTGCCATTCAAAGTATTCCAAAAGATGCACGTACTTGTCGTGATACTGGCATTGTCTGAACTGTGGCCAGTACACCCAGGTGAACAGAAAGTGCATGTTGAACGCACAGCCAACAAAGACGATGACAGCCACAATGATCTTTCCTCTCCTCACGGTGCACAGAATCCCAACACGGTGTGGTGCGATCACTGAGATCACTCGTTGATACGTCATGGCCACTAGAAACCACGCCGATGTTATGCCACTAGCGTTCCACACAAACTTTGGCACTGAACATAAAACGTGGAAGCGGTAAAATGACGAGGGCCAGGTAAAGGCGTTATTCACCCAGTGATACAGCAAGGATGTGAAGAACTGACACTGATCAGACACGGCCAGTGCAGTGAAGTACACAGACAAACAAGCAGTGGACTTTGAGGCTCGCATTCCCCGCATCACCACCATTATCATCACATTGCCGAAAGCCCCGAAGACTAAAAGTACAGGTGGTACAACATTCCACACGGCAGCTGTGATGTCATTGAGAAAGCGTGCTGAACCGGAAACGTTACCACTTGTGCTCAGTTCAGTTGAAGGTGTTGTGTATTCAATGGTGTGCCATGTCGATCTCTCCAGAAACATAGTGTCTCAAGAGTCTGTCTGTCAGCCAGACATGCAAAAAACAAAAAACAAAAACAAAAACAAAAAATTCTTCTGGCTATCCTGCTTATTGTTTTCTATTGTAGAAGAGGTCTTCTTTGCTGAAAGGCATGTTGTTGCTGATTATTCTCATATAACCATAAATCTTCCGTATGTTTGCTCCAGCTGTTCATGCATCACGCAGCAAACTCCACAAACAAGAATGTTGTAATTAAATGTTTCGTGGTTGTTGGATAGACATGTCATCAATAATGTTGAGAATAAGAATAACTTCATTATCTCATTAAGAGAAATTACATCAGGTGCGGCAAAATATAGGTAGACAAGTACTCAACAACAGAAACCATTAAACGTAACTGAATCAAATTAAAAAGAAGCAATAAACATATAAGGCATTCATATGAAAGCATTGCATGTATTCACTTAAACTGGTGTAATTAATCATTAACGTAGACATACCTAAAGACACCAACGTTAACATGGCACGTATATTCACATTAATTCTGCGCATTCTCACATTTTCAACTTTATACAACTCAAATAGCTTTTTTCAAGAGAGGATAAAACAAAGTACAAACTGTCATGTACACACTTTGCACACACACACACACACACACACGCGCGCGCGCGCGCGCGCGTCATATATGGTGTGTTCGGTGTGTGGGACTGCCCCTAGTGCACGTGACATTGATGCAGCCATGTGAGAGACGTGCCACACGCCGTGAACCAGTGCCACTTGGGTTGGCCTGTGAACCCAACTGCCCGCAGAGGCTTGGCCTGTGAAACCAACTGCCCGCAGAGGCTTGGCCTGTGAACCCAACTGCCCGCAGAGGCTTGGCCTGTGAACCCAACTGCCCGCAGAGGCTTGGTATCAACACTTGATTAATATACTTCAGCGGGGCTGTTGGCCAACAATGGCGTGTTGCCAGGTTTGCTACGAGCTTTTTGGCGAACCCACCACCTGCACACTGCACAGCTATCTACTTACACACGGCACCATTACTGTCACTACAGTGTCTGACACGCCACAAGTGACAACATCTGTAGACTGGCTGATTGTGAGACACCATCTCCTTATTTCCACCTCGGCGTAATTCACGGACTGACCCCAGCTAATTGGACCAACAGCAAAGTGAGAGCTGTAAGATCAATGGTTTTTCCACTGCAAAGGGAAATCATTTACCGCTTAGTTTTTTTGTGTGTGAAGGACTATGACTCTCAAACTAGGAGGCACGATTGCACAGGCGCTTAGTGCTGCAGCCTTGGGGGATGGCTGGCCTTTGGGAGCCATCCCAACACCGACTGTCCTAAAATCCTCTTGGCTGAGAGAGTGGGGATGTAACTTGGGCAAGACACTCTTCCACTATAATCAAATTCTAGCTCAGATAGTCAGGACAGCAGTTGCCTCCTATGCTGTTCTAATGGTCACAGTCGGTCACAGCTGACTGTCATACATATCTGCCCATTCAGATTTCTTTTTATACAACGCAACATACAGTCAGCAGCAGGGCAGACACTGGCGGCAGTCTACAAAGTTGCTGCTTAATCCTGTGCAGTGCATACAACCAGCGCGAGACATGGCTGTTCTTGGCTGCCATCAGAACTGGTTGCAGTGGGTGCATCATCATACCAATTGACACAACGTGGAGATGCGTTGCAAACAGTGTTCTTCAGTGATAGGAGCAAGTTGTGCTTGGACCCAGGAGACAGCCACATAAGAACCTGGCCAAGAGTTGTTCAAAACTGATCTGGCAATCATATGACCAGTTCTTCTCATGTGGCAACGTCAAAGACAGGGACTCATGAGGCAAGGAAGATGTTACAGTATTATTTATAATACATTATCTTTCTTTTTTTTCTTTTCCTCGAGGCCTGACTAAGCGCGATAGGTTACTCTGCTGGTCAGGCATCTACCTAGCAGATGTGTTGTAGTGTGTATGGGTTTGTCCGAACACAGTGACGCCTCCTTGGGAAAATAAACTAAACTTACCCGACCTACATGACATCATAAGACACGTAAAATCACGTGTACATGATGCGTGCAATCACAAGACACGTAACATCACGTGTACATGATGCGTGCAAAGAGTGATTTATAAGTATTAAGTGCCATGCATAAACAAGTGACAATTAATTCTGATCTATTCGTTGTGCCGATAAAAATGCATCCCTGTGCCAGGTGTAGTTGGTGTCTTGATAATCATCTCGTTACCATGCATGATATATCCATCGATGCATACAAGCTTGAATCCATCAGTCCATTTAGACATCCATCCATCAACACGTAACTCCTGATATTTGAATTTGTGTTGTATTGTATTGTATTGTATTGTATCTTGTTCTATTGTATTCTATTGCACTGTATCAAGTTTTGTCAGAACTGATTTCTCTCTGTGAAATCCAGACTGCTCTCCACATTAAAGTTTTCTTTTTCTTTCTGTTCTGTCTACAGAATGTAATTGTTTTACTGTTGATGCCTTGAGTTCTTTTACGTGCGCCTAGTGCACGCTGTACATGGGACCCGGGTTTATCAACTCATCCGAATGAGCAGGACTCAGACCATCGCTCAAAAGTTTGTTGCTGTTGGGTTGTTGTTGTTTTTTTTGTTTTGTTTTTTTGTTGTTTTTTTTGGGGGGTGGGGGGGTGTCTTTTTTTTCTTTTAATCGCAGTCGGTTTACGGGAATGAAAGCCGTTTCCTAATTAGGAAAGTTACCACCAGGCTATCATTGCACGTGCCAGCTGTTCTGCTTTACTTGACACATAACTGCCGTTCTGCTTTACTTGACACATAACTGCCGTTCTGCTTTACTTGACACATAACTGCCATAACTGCCGTTCTGCTTTACTTGACACATAACTGCCGTTCTGCTTTACTTGACACATACCTGCCGTTCTGCTTTATTTGACACATACCTGCCGTTCTGCTTTACTTGACACATACCTGCCGTTCTGCTTTACTTGACACATACCTGCCGTTCTGCTTTACTTGACACATACCTGCCGTTCTGCTTTAGTTGACACATACCTGCCGTTCTGCTTTATTTGACACATACCTGCCGTTCTGCTTTATTTCACACATACCTGCCGTTCTGCTTTATTTCACACATACCTGCCGTTCTGCTTTACTTGACACATACCTGCCGTTCTGCTTTAGTTGACACATACCTGCCGTTCTGCTTTATTTGACACATACCTGCCGTTCTGCTTTACTTGACACATACCTGCCGTTCTGTTCTACTTGAACACACAACTGCTGTTCTGCTGTATATACAGCTCTTTTCAGGTTAATGTTTTACCGAATACTCCTGTCACTTTTTTTGGGGGGTGGGGAGAGGGTGTTTAACAGTAAATACGCCATTGTTTGCACACACTATGACCATACATTATACCAAAAAAACAAACAAACAAACAAAAAACACGATTATTCATTTCTGATTCTGCACGAAAATTATCACAAGGAAAATTTTTTTTTTTTTAATAAAAATTTTAAAACACACACACACACACACACACACACACACACACACACACACACACACACACACACACACACACACACTTCACAATTACGCATCTGCTGACGGTTTGACTTAGATGTGTTTTCGTGAATATATAGCCATCTTTTTTTCTTTTCTTTTCTTTTCTTCTTTAAGGAGATGCAGTGATTCTAGAATAGGAAGAACAAATGAGTCAAAAACAGTCACCTCCATTCACGATATGATGTTCACAACAAAAAGCACCTCCCCGCCCAGACTGGCCTGTTTGTCTGTCTGTCTGTCTGTCTGTGTTTGTTAAGGTGTCTATAGTTAATTAAGCTTCACACACACACACACACACAAAAAAAAGATTCAATGGAACTCTCATGCCATCACTCCAAATGTTATAATTTACAAACTTCTCTGTTCCTGCTTTTATTGAATGTCGAAATGTCTTGCGACATTTTTTTTTTTCTGTGGCAATGGAAGGATCCATTTTGTGATTTGTTTCCAATGGTATAGTTTTATGATATGTATAACTGCATACTTATTATGACAAAAGTAAGTAATTTGCAAAGGTTATGCGAATTGATTTCCGCGCGTGCGTGCGTGCGTGCGTGTGTGCGTGTGTGTGTGTGTGTGTGTGTGTGTGTGTGTGTGTGTGTGTGTGTGTGTGTGTGTGTGTTTTCGTGTGTGTATGTGTGTGTGTGTTTGTGTATGTGTGTGTGTGTTAGTGTATGTGTGTGTGTGTGTGTGTGTGTGTGTGTGTGTGTGTGTGTGTGTGAGTGTGTGTGTGTGTGTGTGTGTGTGTGTGTGTGTGTGTGTGTGTGTGTGTGTGTAGGCGCGTGCGCGTAGGTGTGTGTTAGTATGTGTGTATCGGTGTGTGCGTTAGAGTGTGTTTTAGTATGTTAGTATATGTGTTTGTGTGTGTGTGTGTGTGTGCGTCTGTGTCTGTGTGTGTGAAAGTTTGCTGACTGAGAGTCCCTTTCCATTTATCTATCTTCTTTTTTCCTGTTATGTATTAATTTGCTTGTTAATTAACTTAAGTGTTTGTTCGTGTCTATGTTTTATTTTTCCTCTTTTTTTTTCTCCCCTTTTTTTTCTTCTTTTGTATTTTCTCTTGAGTTATTTGTTCACATGTCTTTGCTCTTTGTCTGCCTGTCTGTCTGTCCTCATCCTTGTCTTGTCTTTCCATCTTTGTCTTCTTTTCCGGGTGAAAAGGATGTTCGTCTGCGTCTTTGTATTTTCTAATGTGTGCATTATCAAAGAGGCGTCACTGCATCAGGACGAATCCATGTTGTGCTTTACTACATCTGCTAAGCAGTTTATTCACTTACTTATTTGCAACCATTCATCTGTTTATTTACTTCATGAGGTTCTGTCGCGATGACTGACTGAAGCTGTGAATCGTGGTAGGTTCAACGAAGCTGGAAAAGGACAACATTATTTTTTGTTGTATTTTGTATTTCGTTTTATCACAACAGATTTCTCTGTGTGAAATTCGGGCTGCTCTCCCGAGGGAGAGCGCGTCGCTATACTACAGCGCCACCCATTTCTTTTGTATTTTTTTCCTGCGTGCAGTTTTATTTGTTTTCTTCCTATCGAAGTGGATTCTTCTACGGAATTTTGCCAGGGACAACCCTTTTGTTGCCGTGGGTTCTTTTACGTGCGCTAAGTGCATGCTGCACACGGGACCTCGGTTTATCGTCTCATCCGAATGACTAGCGTCCAGACCACATCTCAAGGTCTAGTAGAGGGGGAGAAAATATCGGCAGCTGAGCCGTGATTCGAACCAGCGCGCTCAGATTCCCTCGCTTCCTAGGCGGACGCGTTACCTCTAGGCCATCACTCCAACTGAACAGTATTGCGACCCCCGCGTCCGGGAACTTGGCAATGCTTTCATATGAATGCCTTATATGTTTATTGCTTCTTTTTAATTTGATTCAGTTACGTTTAATGGTTTCTGTTGTTGAGTACTTGTCTACCTATATTTTGCCGCACCTGATGTAATTTCTCTTAATGAGATAATAAAGTTATTCTTATTCTCAACATTATTGATGACATGTCTATCCAACAACCACGAAACATTTAATTACAACATTCTTGTTTGTGGAGTTTGCTGCGTGATGCATGAACAGCTGGAGCAAACATATGGAAGATTTATGGTTATATGAGAATAATCAGCAACAACATGACTTTCAGCAAAGAAGAACTATTGCTGAAAAGTCGGATTAAACATAAAGATTGTTTTAATGAGAAAAGCAGAAGGAAAAAAAATATATATAGACAGATCGTCAGTACACGTTTGTCTGTGAGGTGATGGGAGACGATTGTAAGTTATGTCATGCAGAGTTGGATTTTGTTGTTGTTGTTGTCTTGTTTTGTTTTTTCATGTTTGTTTATAAGGATTTCCTGTAAGCATAACGACTATGATTTTTCTTCCACGCATGTATATAAAGTTTGTTTTTATGTCTGTACATATTTTATGTTTACTTATCACCATGCCTTCTAAACAACATGTCAGAGAATTTGGATATGACACGACGATGATAACCTACACTGTGATGATGATCCTCATCATCATCCTCATCATTATCATCATAACAATCATACTGTTATTATTTCTAAACAATCGTGCATCAAGGCAGAGTGATGGCCTCTCCTATCGTTTCTAAAGACGAGCATGCAGACAGGTAGGAACCTGTGTGACCAGCACAGTGAATAGTGAAGGTGTTGTGAAGTGCCCTGTTCACTCTCTGACCTACTGACGTTCACAGTGAATAGTGAAGGTGTTGTGAAGTGTCTTGTCCACCCTCTGACCTACTGACGTTCACAGTGAATAGTGAAGGTGTTGTGAAGTGTCTTGTCCACCCTCTGACCTACTGACGCTCACAGTGAATAGTGAAGGTGTTGTGAAGTGCCCTGTCCACCCTCTGACCTACTGACGCTCACAGTGAATAGTGAAGGTGTTGTGAAGTGTCTTGTCCACCCTCTGACCTACTGACGTTCACAGTGAATAGTGAAGGTGTTGTGAAGTGCCCTATCCACCCTCGAACCTACTGACGTTCACAGTGAATAGTGAAGGTGTTGTGGAGTGCCCTATCCACCCTCTGACCTACTGACGCTCACAGTGAATAGTGAAGGTGTTGTGAAGTGCCCTGCCCAACTTCTGACCTACTGACGCTCACAGTGAATGATGAAGGTGTTGTGAAGTCCCCTGTTCACTCTCTGACCTACTGACGTTCACAGTGAATAGTGAAGGTGTTGTGAAGTGCCCTATCCACCCTCTGACCTACTGACGTTCACAGTGAATAGTGAAGGTGTTGTGAAGTGCCCTGTCCACCCTCTGACCTACTGACGTTCACAGTGAATAGTGAAGGTGTTGTGAAGTGCCCTGTCCACTCTGATTTACTGACGCTCACAGTGTCACAGTGAATAGTGAAGGTGTTGTGAAGTGCCCTGTTCACTCTCTGACCTACTGACGCTCACAGTGAATAGTGAAGGTGTTGTGAAGTGCCCTGTCCACTCTGACCTACTGACGCTCACAGTGAATAGTGAAGGTTGTGTGAAGTGCCCTGTTCACCCTCTGACCTACTGACGTTCACAGTGTCACAGTGAATAGTGAAGGCGTTGTGAAGTGCCCTGTCCACCCTCTGACCTACTGACGTTCACAGTTAATAGTGAAGGTGTTGTGAAGTGCCCTATCCACCCTCTGACCTACTGACGTTCACAGTGAATAGTGAAGGTGTTGTGAAGTGCCCTGTCCACCCTCTGACCTACTGACGTTCACAGTGAATAGTGAAGGTGGTGTGAAGTGCCCTGTTCACCCTCTGACCTACTGACGTTCACAGTGAATAGTGAAGGTGGTGTGAAGTGCCCTGTTCACCCTCTGACCTACTGACACTCACAGTGTCACAGTGAATAGTGAAGGTGTTGTGAAGTGCCCTGTCCACTCTGACCTACTGACGTTCACAGTGAATAGTGAAGGTGTTGTGAAGTGCCCTGTCCACTCTGACCTACTGACGCTCACAGTGAATAGTGAAGGTGTTGTGAAGTGCCCTGTCCACTCTGACCTACTGACGTTCACAGTGAATAGTGAAGGTGTTGTGAAGTGCCCTGTCCACTCTGACCTACTGACGCTCACAGTGAATAGTGAAGGTGTTGTGAAGTGCCCTGTCCACCCTCTGACCTACTGACGTTCACAGTGAATAGTGAAGGCGTTGTGAAGTGCCGTGTCCACCCTCTGACCTACTGACGTTCACAGTGAATAGTGAAGGTGTTGTGAAGTGCCGTGTCCACCCTCTGACCTACTGACGTTCACAGTGAATAGTGAAGGCGTTGTGAAGTGCCGTGTCCACTCTGACCTACTGACGTTCACAGTGTCACAGTGAATAGTGAAGGCGTTGTGAAGTGCCGTGTCCACCCTCTGACCTACTGACGTTCACAGTGTCACAGTGAATAGTGAAGGTGTTGTGAAGTGCCCTGTCCACCCTCTGACCTACTGACGCTCACAGTGTCACAGTGAATAGTGAAGGCGTTGTGAAGTGCCGTGTCCACTCTGACCTACTGACGTTCACAGTGAATAGTGAAGGCGTTGTGAAGTGCCCTGTCCACCCTCTGACCTACTGACGCTCACAGTGTCACAGTGAATAGTGAAGGTGTTGTGGAGTGTCCTGTCCACCCTCTGACCTACTGACGTTCACAGTGAATAGTGAAGGTGTTGTGAAGTGCCCTGTCCACCCTCTGACCTACTGACGTTCACAGTGAATAGTGAAGGTGTTGTGGAGTGTCCTGTCCACCCTCTGACCTACTGACGTTCACAGTGAATAGTGAAGGTGTTGTGGAGTGTCCTGTCCACCCTCTGACCTACTGACGTTCACAGTTAATAGTGAAGGTGTTGTGAAGTGCCCTGTTCACCCTCTGACCTACTGACGTTCACAGTGAATAGTGAAGGTGTTGTGAAGTGCCCTGTCCACCCTCTGACCTACTGACGCTCACCGTATCACAGGGGCCCCAGCACTTGCAGCTTGTTGTTGGGAGCGTCTGTCTCCCTGGAGAAGTTCCCAGCACGGATGTAGAGCTCCACCTTCCCTGTAATGCTCACAGATTCAGTTTCAGTTTCAGTAGCTCAAGGAGACGTCACTGCGTTCGGACAAATCCATATACGCTACACCACATCTGCCAAGCATATGCCTGACCAGCGGCGTAGCCCAACGCGCTTAGTCAGGCCTTGAGAAAAAAAAGGTGAATAAATAATAGATAAGCGTACATAAATAAGTAAATAAATGCATAAATAGATAAATAAATAAATAATAATTATAATATGAAAAAAGGTAGTAGTAGTAGTAGTAGTAGTAGTAATAATAATAATAATAATAATAATAATAAATAAATAAATAAATAAATAAGACAACAATGATGATAAATAAGCAAATAAATGTAAAACATGAAGACACACATTCACACATACACCCACACATGCATAACAGATATGCACCAAACATGCCGTTTCACAGATATGAAGGCACAGCCAAATACACATAAACGTACATGAGCGCCAGCACGCACACACACACACACACACACACACACAGAGCACTGGGACATTGTGGACTGCAGGAACGCATCGCGGGATGCACACAGTTCAAAGTGACACGGGACACACCACAATGCTTCAAGCTGTTCAAGAAACGTAAATGAAAGAAACTTTTTTTTGTGTGTGAGTGATGTGCTAGTTTGTAAGAAAAAAACTGATATAATCTTGCACTCGTTGAGTTTTGCGCGCTAAAAAAACTGTTTATTGAGATTTTGGGGACTTCTGTATTTTATACAATTAGTATTTGATATGTTGGTTCCTGGGTTTGCGAGATTTGTACATGTGAGGGCTTATTTACGCAACAACAACAACAACAACAACAAATGTAAAGAGCATGACTATGTTATACGAATGTTGCACATGCTGTCAAATTATAAACAGAACATGTCAATTTAACATTAATTGTGTTCTTCACAAGGCCCCAGACAATATGACACGATGAACTGATAAAAGGTGGCTACACGCAGGTCGTCAGGATTTGCTGATTGATGTTTCGGAATGGCTTATTCAAATCATCAACACGCGATGTGATGACTGACTTCGAGCGGATACATGAGAAAACAGGTGTCTCATACCGGGCCGACAGACGTACATATTGGGCCTGCCCGACAGGAGGCATGATGCTGTCACCTTACACAGCCCTGATTCCCATCTCCCCACAGCAGATAGCTTGTGTCTCATATTGTATTTGTATTTGTATTGGTATTTCTTTTTATCACAACAGATTTCTCTGTGTGAAATTCGGGCTGCTCTCCCCACGGAGAGCGCGTCGCTACACTACAGCGCCACCCATTTTTTTTTGTATTTTTTTCCTGCGTGCAGTTTTATTTGTTTTTCCTATCGAAGTGGATTTTTCTACAGAATTTTGCCAGGAACAACCCTTTTGTTGCCGTGGGTTCTTTTACGTGCGCTAAGTGCATGCTGCACACGGGACCTCGGTTTATCGTCTCATCCGAATAACTAGCGTCCAGACCACCACTCAAGGTCTAGTGGAGGGGGCGAAAATATCGGCGGCTGAGCCGTGATTCGAACCAGCGCGCTCAGATTCTCTCGCTTCCTAGGCGGACGCGTTACCCCTAGGCCATCACTCCACATTGGGCCGACAGACGTACATACCGGGCCAGCCCGACAGGAGGCATGATGCTGTCACCTTACACAGCCCTGATCCCCATCTCCCCACAGCAGATAGCTTGTGTCTCATATTGGGCCCGCCACTACACACAAAGCCAACCCAAAACGAGATTTGATCATATTGTTTTGTTTTGTTTTTCTTTCCGAGTTACAACGTACATACATGGCCAGCCAGCACGGACTGTACTTTATTTCAAACAGTTATTTCATATTCTTTTCTTTTCTTTTTTTAATCTAACTATATGTCAAGCGTGAAACACAGCAGAGCAAAGGGCAGTGCATTCTAACACTTTCTGCATTTTCCTTCTTAGTGTTTTCTTTGCAACGCTGCAGCCGTTTTGTTGGAGGCTTTTTTTTTCTTTTTCTTTTTTTTCCCCTGTGATTTGTTGCTGGTCTGTTCCGATTCAGATCAATACACAAAAAGTATTCTGAATGGATCTTCGTGTGCATTGCTCCATTTAGTCAACATATAATAAACATTATGTAGCTTTGTGTGTGTGTGTGTGTGTGTGTGTGTGTGTGTGTGTGTGTGTCTTACGCCAAGTCAAAATTATCTTTATTGAGGGTAAAAGAAGATTTATACACCTTTTTTTTTTACACCCTGTCTTCAGAAAAAAAGGAAAAGAAAAGAAATTAATATATAGGGGAAAATGAAATGGGGGTGGGGAAAGCATAACATGAAAATCAACTGTTACAAACGACACAAAGAATTCTATGGGAAAAAGAACAAGTTGTTGTTGTTGTCCTTGTCGTCTGTTGTTGCTGATATTTTTATCGTTATTATTGTATGTCAGTTGCAACATTTCTTTGGCACAATAATCCAGTGATTGCAACAAAACTGTGCAATTATTCCTAATCATCTGGCTTTTGTTTTTACTTCCACAATAACGCAACTCTATAGACTTCGACACTCGGACAACATGGAGTAAGCGATAGAGAAAGCCCATGCGGGAATAAACGATGACATCATGCAGGTCGTCATTTGGGAACAGGGATGAAAATGACGTCATTCCAGTGGCTGGTTCTTCCCCACAGCCCAGCCGAACGAAAGTCCCACCGATCACTTTATTCAGACCTGTAAGGACCTTTCTTCCGGTAGGGACATGAAGAACTGATCGTCAATCTCTGCCATGGGTGCCACTTATAAGCCCCTGCTCCATCACATAAGGACCTTTCCTCCGGTAGAGACATGAAGAACTGATCGTCAATCTCTGCCATGGGTGCCACTTATAAGCCCCTGCTCCATCACATAAGGACCTTTCCTCCGGTAGAGACATGAAGAACTGATCGTCAGTCTCCAGTGATGATACGATGATTAGTTAGTTTAACGACCTGTCGGCTAATTCAAGCTGTTCTGATGCGTAGTCTTCCTATAAAAAATCACGGCAGTAGCCAGTGTACCGAGAAAGATCATAAAAAAGCGTGAAGAATACCGGGAACCCATTGCTGTCAGCTTCATAGACTTCAGCGAAGCCTTTGACAGTGTTCACAGATATTCACTTTGAAAGATTTCGTAGCCCTATAGCATCCAGGAGAAAGTCGTATCAGCCATGATGTAGATCTACAACAACACCAAGTGCCTTGTCAGGACAGAAGATGGCTAAACGACGTGTTCAAAGTCCTCACCAGCATCAGACAGGGGTGTGTCCTCTCCACACTCCTCTTTGCACTTTTCATTGACTTGGTGCTGAAGAATGCAACTTAGTCCATGGAAAGGGATCCAGTGGACTGAGGAAAAGAACCTATCGGTTCTAGACTTTGCTGAAGATATAACTGCCATGCTAACAACATCCGAGACCTACAGCTATGCTGGAAACGTTGGACGAATCATCAGCGTCAATAAGACAAAAACCCTTTCCAGTGGTGAATGTCTAGCGCAGACTGATATCTTCACTGACAGAAAAAGCAAAATCGAAATCGAAAACTTCACTTACCTCGGCAGTTTGACTGGCAGTACCGGTGACATCATCATAAACTGAAATGCCAGGCTGGAAAGTCAGCAACAACTTTTAACGAACCTGGAAAAATATGGAACAGCAGCAAATTTTCCCGGAGACTCAAACTGAGATTCTATGACTGAAATGTTCTGTTTATGCTTCTCAACAGCAGCGAATCTAGAACTTCAGATCACACAGGAGAAAAATAAACAAAAAACAAAAAAACCGATGCCTTTAACTGCTAATGCCTACGCGAAATCCTTGACATCAAATGGCATGATTCTATTTCATTGACTAACGTTTTTCAACTGCATTCATAAGTAGAATACAGAAATTACGACAACGGTACTGAGAGAGTGAGAAAGAGAGGGGGGTGGGGGATCGGAGGGGGGGGGGGGAGGGGGGCCACACAATTACCACCGCTACCATCGACTATCGCTCTCTCTCTCTCTCGCTCTCTCTGCTGCTCAGCCCAAGTCTACCGGCCGATACAACCAGGAAGCGTGACTCACGTAAAATGCACGTGAATGCATTGTCGAAAACACACACACACACACACACACACACACACACACACACACACACACACACACACACACACACACACACACACACATAGTGGCAGTACCGCAATCCAATCACATTGGGCGAAACGTGAGAGGCACAAAAGCGGACGGACTGATCAATACACGCTACACCACATCTACTTCGTTAAAAAAAAGGGGGGGTTGGGGGGCGTGGGTGGGGGGGATAATATGAAAGAAAGAAAGAAGATGCCTGTCCTACCCAAGCACTGGTGGGTCAGGAATATGAGAGTCCGTCCTATACACACACACACACACACACACACACATACACATCAACATGAAAGGAAAAGAGAGTTCTGCCAAATTAATGGAATAAAATGGGATTGATAGACTGACAGATACAGATACAGATAATTATTATTATCATTATTTGGTCAAAATACCGACCTGAAAGCAAACACCCATTGGCACCCAACATACGCGCGCGCCAACACACACACACACACACACACACACACACACACACACACACACACACACACACACACACACATTGCACTGACCATGCCTCATCTCAGTGTGTGTCAGCACTACACACACACATACACACGCGCACACACACACACACACACACACACACACACACACACACACACACACACATACAACACCATATCTCATCTCAGTGTGTGTGTTCGGCAGCAGGAAAGCAATCAATGTACACTAAACAACCTGCAGCAGCATCCGCCTCCTACAGTTTCAGTAGCTCAAGGAGGCGTCACTGCGTTCGGACAAATCCATATACACTACACCACATCTGCCAAGCAGATGCCTGACCAGCAGCGTAACCCAACGCGCTTAGTCAGGCCTTGAAAAAAAATAATAATAAAAAAATAAAATAAAAAAACAAATGCGCCACCACTCAGCAGTAAAACATGCTATCTACAGGTTCCAATCCCATATACATGGATTTTTTTTTTTAACATCCACCCCCTCCCCTCCTCCACTACAACGTGAGTGCTTGCCTGGGTACTAGTCCTTCGGATGAGTCGGTGGTCTGAGGAGAAACGGAAGTCTCCGGTGTGCAGTGTGTGTGTGTGTGTGTGTTAGTGTGTGTTAGTGTGTGTGTGTGTGTGTGTGTGTGTGTGGTGTGTGTGTGTGTTAGTGTGTGTGTGTGTGTGTCAGTGTGTGTGTGTGTGTGTGTGTGTGTGTGTGTGTCAGTGTGTGTGTGTGTGTGTGTGTGTGTGTGTGTGTGTGTGTGTCAGTGTGTGTGTGTGTGTGTGTGTAACATTCATGTATGGCTCTACACTATGGCGACGCACTCTCCGAAGCCCTTGGGAGAACAGCCCGAATTTCACCATGACAGCGAGATATGTTGTGACAAAGAGGAAAGAAATAAAATGCAATACTACACAGTACACCTGCATCAGTTGACAGCATGAAGTCAATGGTACACAACACAGCCTCCAAAGCTGACGTCTCCCACCCACACACATTTGCACACGTTCCATTTTGCAGCCTATATTAACATCCACCCACCCACCCCCCTCCACTACAACGTGAGTGCTTGCCTGAGTGCTAGTCCTTCGGATGAGTCGGTGGTCTCAGGAGAAACGGAGGTCTCCGGTGTGCAGCATGCACTTCAGTTTAGTGCACACAGTACACACCTGTAGCAACAAAACTGATTGTGTGTGTGTGTGTGTGTGTGTGTGTGTGTGTGTTAGTGTGTGTGTGTGTGTGTGTGTGTGTGTGTTAGTGTGTGTGTGTGTGTGTTAGTGTGTGTGTGTGTGTGTGTCAGTGTGTGTGTGTGTGTGTGTGTGTGTGTGTGTGTTAGTGTGTGTGTGTGTGTGTGTGTCAGTGTGTGTGTGTGTGTGTGTGTGTGTGTGTGTGTGTGTTAGTGTGTGTGTGTGTGTGTGTGTGTGTGTGTGTGTGTGTAACATTCATGTATGGCTCTACACTATGGCGACGCACTCTCCGAAGCCCTTGGGAGAACAGCCCGAATTTCACCATGACAGCGAGATATGTTGTGACAAAGAGGAAAGAAATAAAATGCAATACTACACAGTACACCTGCATCAGTTGACAGCATGAAGTCAATGGTACACAACACAGCCTCCAAAGCTGACATCTCCCACCCACACACATTGCACATGCTCCATTTTGCAGCCTATATTAAAGCCAGCCAACCGCTGTTTAGCACTAATTAGAACTAAAACACCTGTTGTACAATCGACAAGCCAATCTTCCACGGGGATTCGAAAATCCATCAAACAGCCGCTGTGCAGCCGAGGCTATGATGTACTAGTGTCTTGACTGAGACAGAATCACAAAATAATTCTGCCTTCTCTGACAAACATCATGGAACACATTGAAGTGGTACCTTTATTTCGTGTCTAAAGTATCACTTGAAACAACGACTCACCTGCGTATATAAACATCTAGCGTTTACACAACAACACACAGACACATATAAAACAAACCAAAAGAAGCATCACGTGACTCTATCACTACTTCCAATACAGTGTTGGTCGAAAAGCCCCCTACGCCGCTCATGGAACGTTTTCATTGGCCGATCCGCAGTCAGCCGCGTGGTGACAGGTTGCAACATCATTGGCTGCACGGGACATGTGACCC
>NC_134904.1:17149032-17161532 GCF_041734735.1 Babylonia areolata | reverse complement strand
GATTCAGCCCTATACAAAAAAAAATAGATATCATTATGTATGTATGTATGTCAGTATGTCACAGTGGGGCGGCGGTTTATCGTCTCATCCGAAAGACTACCTCATACTCTCCGATTAATTTTTCTCTCCGTTTAATTTGATTGTTCATTTGCCTGCAGTTTGGTATTGAAAGCAAAACAAAGAAAATTAACGGAAGAAATGAACAGGCAGGTATTCAAAATAGTAATTGAAAATATATTGATTGTTCATGCACACGTACCACAGAGAGAGAGAGAGAGAGAGAGAGAGAGAGAGAGAGAGAGAGAGAGAGAGAGAGAGCACCGTTTACGTCATTAAGAGACAGAAACACGTCATCACGAACGCTAGACGCAATCCCAGAAGGAAAATGTTTTTGTTCTGTCAGTGCAACTATGCAGGGGAGGCAAGCAAACCAATCGTCTCCATTGAGGAGTTGTTGCTCTTCGAACTTCGGTTTGGGAAAATTCTTCTCTTTCTTCTTCTTTTTTAATTATTTTATTTTATTTTATTTTATTTTTTATGATTGATTTATTTGTTTGTCTCTGTATTCATTTATTTATTCATTTATCTATTTGCACACTGATACTGAAGGCACAACAAAGAAGAACAATAAATGATAATCAACAAGGCAGAAACTGAGAGGAAAAAAAAAAAAATAAAATGATATTGTATACGACCACTCTTACGCACACACGCACGCACACATACACACACACATGCAAGCAAGCGCGGACACACACACACACACACACACACACACATTCTCCATTTCTCTCATTTGTCTATTTATTCATTTGCACTATGTTCTTCATACTAGTAGGTATACGAATGCAGAACCAGTGAACACGACCAAGTGCTGAGACTGGAATCGCAACACATATATACAAAAGAATGAAACGGTACTGCATCTGCGTATTCGCACACATACACCCACAGATATCGCGTGCGTGCGCGCGCGCGCTCACACACAAACAACACACACACACACACGCACGCACACACTATACACGCGCGCACGCGTACACACACACACACACACACATACACAGAGAGAGAGAGAAGAGAACACCGCACACCACAATCTTCCCAAGGTGTATTTATTTATTTATTTCTCCTCTGATACAAACACATCATCACAAACGCACAGCACAACCCAAGAAGGAGAATCATGTTGCACTTGTCCCACAACTGTGCCCCCACAACTTTGTCACACAGCTACACCATAAAAAAAATTATAACAATTTTCACAACCCCACTACACCTGTACAACTGGCAACCTTCACCCTCCACTGTTCATTAAAACACCACCCACATAAGTGTGCGTGCATGTGTGTGGGGGCGTGGGGGGAAGGTGGAGAGGAGGCGGGGGTGATTACGTGTGTGAGAGAGAGAGAGAGAGAGAGAGAGAGAGAGACGGGGGAGAGGCGGAGGTGGGGGGGGCGTGGGTGCGTGTGTGTGTCTTTCCACTTTTGATTAAGTGATATAAAACGTGTGTGTGTGTGTGTGTGTGCATGTATACATATATATATATATGTGTGTGTGTGTGTGTGTGTGTGTGTGTGTTTGCTTAACTGAGAGAGACAGATAGAGAAACAGATATATTCAGTCTTTCTTGTGTCAGGGTCATCATATTACCGCTGATGAGAGTTTATAAACAAATCCCGAACAAAAAAACATCATAAAACCCCCCAAAATCATACGAACCAAGGGAAAAAAACATGAAAGGCATGGCCTTCAAAACTCACGTGTGATGCCCCCTTTATCCAACGACGCAATCATATTAAAAATATAAAACTAAAATTAAAAAAAAAAAAAAGACACTGCAAAGCAGACAAGTGAAAAAGAGAAACACATGGACCTGACTCTACCTTTGAATTTACACAGCATTTATACTCTGGCTAAAACAAACCACGATTCCATGTTAGAAGAAAAAAAAAACTGGATTTTAAAGAAAACGTTCCATCATGCGTCTGCCCTTTTTTTCACCACCACCAATCATTTCACCAAAATTCGAAGAAGATTCTATTCAAAAACTTCTCTCTCTTGCACACAGAAACTTTCTTTTTTTTTCTAAATCATTATCATATGCCACGATGTGAGTGACCTTGACTATTCACCTCTGATTTTTTAATTTCTACAGGGATGAATATTTATCAGTGACCAGTCAAAACTCCATCTTGATTAAACTTGGTTGAAAGAAAAAGTCTCAGCCAGGCGTTTTCTTTTCCCTTTTTTGTTTTTCCCCTGAATAATGACCTTGACCTTTGACCTCTCGCCCCGATTCCTATATCATTATCAAGCGAATGACTTCAAAGGTTTTATACAAACCTATCATCCCATATGCTTAGCTACCATCCTACAAAGCCCGGTTCTTGTGCCAGCTGTAGAGGCCTAGAAAATGGCAACGTTATAACGTTTACCACGGAAACACACACACATACACTAACACACACTCTGAGTTATTATTCCACAGACTGACTTTGTTCACACACGTGAGTCAAAAAACACTGCAAAAGAAAAGTAGGCACAGCTACGCTGGTGGAACAACACCGCACATAAAACATAAATTCCCCAAGAATGCATTTCTGGCGCAGATTATCTCAACCAATCTATCACCAGTGGACACAAAATAATATAAAAAAAAATATTTAAAAAACAAAAAAACAACAGTAATAATTATACACAACATGTTTGTTTTGTTTTTTTTACATTAAAACTACAATTCTAACAGACTATGTCTTGTACAGCCGAAATTTCTCATTGGGCAACTGCTACTTCTTGGACACTAAAACACACAACACAATTCAAAATTTAAGAAAACCAAAAAATTAAAAAGTTTTTGTTTTTTTTAAGCTCCAAAGAACTGCACCAAAATCTTGCAAAATAATTTCTCAAACATATACAGAGCAATGGACCAGCAAGACCCCCCAAAAAGTGACAGAAACAGATAGCAAAAGAAACAGAGCGATAGAAAAGAGAATATTAATTTCTCGCACAGAATTTCCAGGTCAGAATACCCTTCTAACTGATAGAGACCGACAGACAGAGAGACAGACAGAGGCAGAGACACAGAACTAGACAGACAGACACACAGAGAGAGAGAGAGAGAGAGAGAGAGAGAGAGAGAGAGAGAGAGAGAGAGAACTGGTCTTGATTAGCGATGTCAGTTTGTCAATTCACATTCACCGTTGTTTGTTTGTTTTCGTGTATACATGTCTCTTCTATCTTTTCTTTCTTTCTTCCTTCCGTTCGTTTCATTGTCTATGCTGGTTTTATTTGTTTGTTTGTTGTTTGATTGATTTTGTTTTTCTTTATTTTGCTTGGTACTGTTGAGAAGATAATGTATTGTATTGTATTGTATTGTATTTACTCTTTTTTGTCATAAAAGATTTCTCAGTTTGAAATTCGGGCTGCTCTCCCCAGCGAGAGCGCGACGCTACACTGACAGCGCCACCCATTTGTTTTTGTGGAGTTTTTTTGTTTTGTTTTTTCTGCCTGCAATTATATTTGTTTTCCTATCGAAGTGCATTTTTCTACAGAATTTTGCCACGGAACACCCTTTTATTGCTGTGGGTTCATTTACGTGCGCTAAATGCATGCTGCACACGGGACCACGGTTTATCGTCTCATCTGAATGACTAGCATCCAGACCACCACTCAATGTCTAGTGGAGGGGTAGAAAATACTGGCGACTGCCGGTGTGATTCGAACCAGTGCGCTCAGATTCTCTCGCTTCCTAAGCGAATGCGTTACCTCCATGCAAACACTTCACTACAGTCTCAATATGAATATACTATATAACATTCTTCTATAACAAAGAGATGATGAGTGTGTTGCATGACTATACACACTAACGACATATATATATATATATATATATATATATATAGACCGATTCTTTCGCGTGTGGGGGTAGCTGTTGTGTGTGATGAATGTTTTCATTGCTAATTCCCCCCCCCCCCGCCCCCCACGTCCCCCCTCACCGCTCCCTCCAAGTGGATTTCATTCAAATGGTGCCTGCTGTCTTATTCTTTCACACGGCTTTAATAATTCCATTCTGGATTATGTATTGCATATACTTCGAAAATTGTTCATTTCTATTCGCATTCAAAGAAGACGACGAAAAGAAAAGAAAAGAAAAACACGTTAAACGCACACCCAGTTCATGCTACCTGCACCTTTCTCATATCCAGGGTCTACACTCACACAATACATCCATTAATAGACACAAATACATAGTTACAGATATGGAATATGATATGGAATATGAGTTCATGGTATTTGGTATGCATACAGTAGATCTATATATAATTTTTTTTCTTACATGATGGTGACTCTACTACAACTGATTCGATACAGTTAGACAAAGTTTACTCGAGAGCTTGAAACAATACTTGACAACAACAACAACAACAAAAAGATAATTGAAATATATAATATTTGCTACTCACATGGGCAGAAAGACGATACATTTGTATACAGACTCACTGAATGAGTCAAACTGGTGCTCTGATCATATACACCTTAAAAAATATACGCTTCCATAGCTTTGGTTATACACAGTATTGTTACATTCACATGCATAGATACCTCACTTGTAATGCGCCTCAATCATTGTGCAAAGGCGTGTCACCCGACATGCTGTTTAGTCACTGGCATACTCACCTCGCTTGATACAAACGTCATTATTCGCACATGCTATACATCGTTTCATTAAGGCCACGTTCACATTAAGCCCAGCCAGTTGCCATCACACTTCAGTCACACACAGCCAGTTGCCAGTTGCCGTCTGCCTGACACTTCAACACACTTCAGTCAGACACAGCTAGTTGCCGTCAGCCTGACACAGCAACACACTTCAGTCACACACAGCCAGTTGTCGTCAGCCTGACACAGCAACACACTTCAGTCACACACAGCCAGTTGCCGTCTGCCTGACACAGCAACACACTTCAGTCACACACAGCCAGTTGCCAGTTGCCGTCTGCCTGACACTTCAACACACTTCAGTCAGACACAGCTAGTTGCCGTCAGCCTGACACAGCAACACACTTCAGTCAGACACAGCCAGTTGTCGTCAGCCTGACACAGCGACACACTTCAGTCAGACACAGCCAATTGCTCACAGCCTGACACAGCAACACACTTCAGTCACACACAGCCAGTTGCCGTCAGCCTGACACAGCAACACACTTCAGTCACACACAGCCAGTTGCCATCAGCCTGACACAGCAACACACTTCAGTCAGACACAGCCAGTTGTCGTCAGCCTAACACAGCAACACACTTCAATCACACACAGCCAGCTGCCGTCAGCCTGACACAGCAACATACTTCAGTCAGACACAGCCAGTTGTCGTCAGCCTGACACAGCAACACACTTCAGTCAGACACAGCCAGTTGCCGTCAGCCTGACACAGCAACACACTTCAGTCAGACACAGCCAGTTGCTCACAGCCTGACACAGCAACACACTTCAGTCACACACAGCCAGTTGTCGTCAGCCTGACACTTCAACACACTTCAGTCACACACAGCCAGTTGTCGTCAGCCTGACACTTCAACACACTTCAGTCACACACAGCCAGTTGCCGTCAGCCTGACACAGCAACACACTTCAGTCAGACACAGCCAGTTGTCGTCAGCCTGACACTTCAACACACTTCAGTCAGACACAGCCAGTTGCTCACAGCCTGACACAGCAACACACTTCAGTCACACACAGCCAGTTGCTCACAGCCTGACACAGCAACACACTTCAGTCACACACAGCCAGTTACCGTCAGCCTGACACAGCAACACACTTCAGTCAGACACAGCCAGTTGTCGTCAGCCTGACACAGCAACACACTTCAGTCACACACAGCCAGTTGCCGTCAGCCTGACACAGCAACACACTTCAGTCACACACAGCCAGTTGCCGTCAGCCTGACACAGCAACACACTTCAGTCACACACAGCCAGTTGCCGTCAGCCTGACACAGCAACACACTTCAGTCACACACAGCCAGTTGCCGTCAGCCTGACACAGCAACACACTTCAGTCACACACAGCCAGTTGCCGTCAGCTACGGCGCTCTCCAGACGGAAGAAACGAATATCACTGGGATTCAAGCTACGAGTATCATTGAAGAGTTAGGTCCCTTCTGACCAGCCATCCGTCTCATCTGTCAACACGACAAATCCAAAAGCTGACTGGAGATGGCTGGTCACCAGTGTGAACACTTACCGCCGGCATACAGGGCGGGAAACGCAAAATGACGTGCGCACAATTCTCGGCCAGTTGCTGTCAGCCATTGATAGGAACTGGCTGGGCTTGGTGTGAACACTGCCTGAAACGCCTGGTTCCGTTGAGCACTCAGTGAAACTGACACTGGACTTCATTCATTTTACATGGATACCACAGTCGGGGTACACCTCCTTCCCTCTTTCGCATGAACAACTCGTTTGAAATGGACTTCGCTCAAGTGCACAGACAAAGCACGTGATATACCCGTCAGTATGGTCGAGTAAGGAAAATCGGAGTGAAGCCAAGTGCCTTTCCTATGAACACTAACACCGTGCCGATACAGGGCATCGAACCCCCGGTCACAGGTGTACACTGGACCACTAGTCCAAAGCCTGATCGATTCTGCCATGGTACCACTGACAGGTGAAGGGGAACTACAACACTGCTTTGGTCACCGAACGTTCCCGCTGACTGCCAGAACGCACACTGGACCAGGGGAGGGTAACATGAGTGAACTTAGCAGCGCTAAGTTTGCTTATAGTCCTCTAAGAATGTCCCTAACTCTACAGTTAATTCCACACACTTAGGAACATTCTTAACTCTTTGCAAACTTAGCGAGCGCTGCAGCAAAGATCGCCTCATGTGACCTGGACCAGAACTCACTGACAGTCACAACACTTTCCTCTATGTCTGTGTCAGTTCCTAAAGCCCATGTCACACGGGAGACTTTCGAAACAGTATGAAAACAAGCTGTCTGGAAACTGTTGACAACGTGTGACATTCGAAATGTAGTTCGAAATCTGGTTCGAGCGTGTGTTGTTGTTTTTTTCTGTTCAGCAGGTGCTGTAGGCTTTTTATCCCCGCACCTTGTTTCAAGAAACCTTTGGTGCAAGCCAGTGACTGGCTCCGCTCGTGTCACGTGAGCCAGATCCTTACAAAAATCAAACATGGCGGACAAAAAGATCAGTGTAGGAGGGAAAAAGAAAAGGCTTTCAGGAAAAAAAAACAACAACAACAAAAAACCACTCAGTGTACTTTGCCTTGGAAAAGAAAACAACATTCCGGACCGATATAAGTATTCCAGCATGGCGAAATGTATACTTTGGGCCGGCCTTTTGTATTGCAAAGCCTTGACATGCTAATGGATAATGCATTCCACATGCATTCCACACACACACACACACACACACACAACGAAAAGGCTATTCTCTCAGGAAAAAAAAACCCACCCAGTGTAGTTTGCCATGGAATAATAAAATAAAATAAAATAAAATAAACATTCCGGGCCGATTTAAGTATTTTAACATGGCGTAATTTTTACTTTTGGCCAGTCTCTTGTTTTGCATGGTCATGACATGCTACTGGATAAGGCAACACACGCATTCTATGCTCGTTCTCTCTCTGTGTGAAGAAAATACCGCATAACTGGCACTAACATTCAGAGGGTTTTTTCAACCGAATTTGCCAAGTTACCATGACAATTACACCAATGTCAGGCAGTAAGATGATGCGTCAGTTTGGATGGACATTGAAATCTCGTTATTTCCTGAAAGGGTTTTGACACAAACGGATCCCCATAATTATGGGACGCACAGACTGACTTTATCTGCTGATCACGGCTGACCAGTCAAACCCGCAGCTGCATAAAACTCACGAAGTCAAGGGAGCACCTTTAATGTTCGTGCTGAATTCGATGGAAGGAAAACAAATCGGACTGGGTGGAGCATAACCATAATTATGAAAACAAAATGACATGCCCTCAAAACCCAAACGTATTGATAAACCTTGACCGTACTCCAGGTCAAGGTCAAAGAAAGGACAATCGGTGTGCACTTGTGGACGACAGTGTGTGACGAAAATCTCAGGTGTGCAGATTTGGAAACTGGAGGGGGATAAACGGGCATCCTAATCTTAATGCTACTGAAAAGTGCCAGAAAGTTTTAATTTGAATTTCTTCAAATTCTCATCTCACACTGACGAAAACTTTTTTTTATAGACACCAGCTTTTCTTAACAATAACAGTGAACATCTGAACTTGAAGGAAGATGAAGACCTTGATGGTTGTTAATTAAATTCTTGTATCATTCCACTTCATATTGTGAAGAGACAACTTATCTGGCGTCAGGATTTTTCTTTTATTATAAGTGTCACGAGAATTTGTGTGTATTATTCTATGGTTTCCCACGCTTTATCTACCGAAACAGACATACAAAAAATTCTTTTTGTCCTTTGTGCAGATGTATTTTGTTTGGTACTTGATTTACCTGATTGATCTCCCTTTCTCTCGCGGTCTTGTGTCTCCTTTTTCCCTACTCGGAAACAGTCCATGCAGTTTGGGACTTTCTGTCTTTGCTCAAAACTACGCCAGTAACTGGGGCTTTTAGGTATATAAACAACATCTAACTACAATTTTCTACGATATCCCAGCTGTCATAAACAAGACCTAGTCTTGATGATCCTAAAAAATACGAGCAAAAACACAACACAAAGAAAATAAGGATTTCAATTCTACACAGCATACTATAAAAAACAAAAGAGATCAAAAGAAAATTTATCATTAATGATTATGTAAATCGAATCTCTAGCATACTTTTGCCGGAGATGAATAGCATATTCTCATTCCGGCATTCTGTTTCATTTCAGCATATGTGTTTACTTTTTTTTCTGCAAATAAGAACCCCGACAGTACTAATCACTATTCGAGCACTTTCATGTGAGAATCTTCGAAACAACATTCTCCTGTCGTTGTCCTCTGTATTTCTCAACCATTCAGTCAACAGACAGGCATAGTATAGGCAGGCAGTCCACAAACTAATGTGATTCTCTATAATAATTTAAAAAAAATTGTTTTGTAAAAGCAGCACCTTCAAATAATTTATTCAGAAGTGCCCAACCCATAGTAACTTTCACCCACATTGAGTGATTTCTAGCCAACATTCTGATTCTAATTATTCGTGTGTAGTTTTCATGGTTCTGCTTCTAAACAATGGTTTCCATCCACAGAAAAAAATTCTTTACAATTTCTAGCTTGTAACTGCACTGCTTCTCTTCCGTCCAAACACACCCAGCCACTGTCCTACGAAACGAAACTCTTGAGGGTTCAAACCAAAAAGTGATCCCCCTCCCTCAAAACTGTACCCTGGGCACTGCCCTGCTGCTGCTAGGTCCTCACTTCGCATTGGTTCTTTTTTTTCCATACCAGTCCTTTCTAGCCGGAGTCCTAGGACTACGATCACCAGTCCTTTCTAGCAGGGGTCCTAGTTTAAGGGTCACCAGCCCTTTCTGGACTGTAAGTCCTAGGTTTTTGGAGGTGACCAGTCCTCTCAAGCCGTAAAGTCCCAGGTCTGAGGTGGTCATCCCCACAGCAGCCTAGCCGTAGTGGTTCTCGTCTATACTGCTGCTGTAGCTCAGCACAGGCCCGCGTCCGTCGGCGGCCGACACCATCGTGGCGGAGGAGGAGGAGCCTGCTGTGGCGGACTTCGCCGACATCTCCTGCCGGGCACGTTCCCGGCGCCGTCGGGCACGCCGGGCACTGGGCGAGGAGCAGAGGTCGGGGGCCGTGCCCGTGGCGGTGGTGGTACCCTCGTCCGTGCTGGTGTCTGCGTGCTGGCAGCGCGTGCTGACGCCCTTCTCCTGCGTGCTGATCAGGTCGGTGCCCGTGCCCACCGTGCTCTTCAGGCCGGGGCTGCCCCCCACGCCGTTCTCCACAGGGGGCTGCTGCTGGTGGGTGTGGCGGGGGTGGGGCTGGGTCTGTATGTAGCGGGACACCATCCGCGAGCGGCTGTCGCAGTCCATGTCGGTCTGGGCCTCCGAGGTACGGATGTGGACGCCGTTGGCGGCGACGTGTCCCGTGCCGGCGGGGAGGGAGTGCTGGGAGCGGAGGGCGGCGGCCTTGCTCTGATCGCACAGCTCGCCCAGGTCCACGCTGCCCGGCACGAAGGCCACGTGCTTGTGCACGGACTGGGGCAGGTCTTTCAGGGTGATGATGGCCAGGCTGCTCAGCTTGTCCAGCACCTGCTTCTTCAGCAGCAGCAGCTCGATGTCCTTGCCCTTCAGCACCAGCTCCGTCAGGTTGCACGTGTTCCTCAGCGAGTCCAGCTTGTTCTGCATCTCGTCCTTGCGCTGCACGTGCTCCATGACCTCCTTGCCGTACAGCCCGTGCAGCTCGTCCACCAGCTGCTTCTCCCGGCTGCGGACGTCAGCGATGAACTGGATGGCGGCCTCGTGGATGCGCTGTTCCGTGTTCTTGATGACCGTCTCGCACTTGGACAGCACGCCCAGCTGCCGGTCGTAGATTTCCGTCTTGGACTTGCAGGCCGTCAGTAGGCCCTGTATGTCTTCCTTGTACTTGGGCACGGCCTGGGCGAACTGGGTGATCTCGTGGTCCTTGTGCTCGTTGAACGTGCACAGCACGCAGATGCACGTCTCGCACGGCTCGCAGAAGAAGCGGATCACCTCCTCCTGGTGCTCCTTGCACTCGATGTCCTTCTCGATCTCGCAATCGAAGATGCTGTGGTTCTTGGTGACCTTGGTCTGGCGGTGCAGCTCCACGCAGCCTTTGCAGAGCAGCTTGTTGCAGTCCAGGCACTTGGAGGACGCCTCGCGGTGCTTCCGGTTCACCAGCTTGCAGATGTCGCAGAAGGGGAACTTGGACGGCTTCTGGCGGGCCACCACCTCGCCCAGCGAGGACACCAGGAAGTTGTCCGGCAGCTTCTTCACGCCCCCTAGCGGCAGCTGCGTGCGCTTCCGGCAAAGCGGGCAGGTGAACTCGCGGTAGTCGCTGTACTTCTTGTAGCTGTACTCCGACAGCACGTGGCTCTCGATGCACTGCTCGCAGAAGGTGTGCAGGCAGTCCAGGCTCTTGGGCGACTTGTAGGCCTCCAGGCAGATCTTGCAGGTGAGGAACTCCTCGTGGATCTCCTTGGCCAGCTTGTTGCCCGCCTCCGTGGTGGACATGTTGCTGTGGATGCTGCTCAGGTCCACGGCCTGCGTGAAGTATCGGTCCCGCTCCTGGCGTCGGCGGTACCTGGGGACAGCAACGACACTGATACAGAGCACAGAATACAGAATACATGACACACAACACACAACACAGAATACTTCTTTTTTATCTCAGTACCTGGGGACAATAAAAACAGTTACACAGAACACAGAATACAAGACACACAACACAGAACACAGAATACTTTATTATATCAGTACCTGGCAGCAACAACACTGACACAGAGCACAGAATACAAAATACATGACACACAACACAGAACACGGATTACTTTTTTTTTTATCTCAGTACCTGGGGACAATAAAAACAGTTACACAGAACACAGAATACAGAATACAAGACACACAACACAGAATACTTTTTGACTCACTTGTGTAAACAAAGTGAGTCTATGTTTTAACCCGGTGTTCGGTTGTCTGTGTGTGTGTGTGTGTGTGTGTGTGTGTGTGTGTCCGTGTGTCTGTGTGTCTGTGTGTCCGTGGTAAACTTTAACATTGACATTTTCTCTGCAAATACTTTGTCAGTTGACACCAAATTTGGCATAAAAATAGGAAAAATTCAGTTCTTTCCAGTCATCTTGTTTAAAACAATATTGCACCTCTGGGATGGGCACAAAAAAATAAAAAAGAAGCCTAATTATATGCAAACTGCATTTACTGTTATATTTATAATTTTTGTATTCTCTAAACTTGGCACTTTGACCTCTTATTCTGACACAACAACTAGAGGAGTCATTATTATCATTTTTTGTTCAAACAGGAACTTCTTTTGCTAAGCATGGAATTTTTATTTATTTTGCAAACGTTTTGGTGCAGATAGTAAAAAAAAGGGAAATTACTTTGTAATTAATGATAGGGGACGTAATTTATCACAAGTGAGTCTTGAAGGCCTTGCCTTTCTTGTTTTTTTTGTTTTTTTTATCTCAGTACCTGACGACAACAACAACACTGATACAGAACACACAGAATACAAAACACAACACAGAACACAGAATACTTTATTATATCAGTACCTGGCAGCAACAACACTGACACAGAGCACAGAATACAAAATACATGACACACAACACAGAACACGGAATACTTTTTTTTTTCTCAGTACCTGACGACAACAACAACACTGATACAGAACACAGAATACTTTATTATCTCAGTACCTGGCAACAACAACATTGATACAGAACACAGAATACTTTATTATCCCAGCACCCGGCAACAACAACATTGATACAGAACACAGAACACAGAATAC
>NC_134904.1:17134032-17139032 GCF_041734735.1 Babylonia areolata | reverse complement strand
CTGATGGTCTGCCACAGATAGACACTGATGGTCTGCCATAGATAGACACTGATGGTCTGCCAGATAGACACTGATGGTCTGCCACAGATAGACACTGATGGTATGCCAGATAGACATTGATGGTATGCCACAGACAGACACTGATGGTCTGCCATAGATAGACACTGATGGTCTGCCACAGATAGACACTGATGGTCTGCCACAGATACACACTGATGGTCTGCCAGATAGACACTGATGGTCTGCCATAGATAGACACTGATGGTCTGCCACAGGTAAACACTGATGGTTTGCCACAGATAGACACTGATGGTCTGTCACAGATAGACACTGATGGTCTGCCACAGATAGATAGACACTGATGGTCTGCCAGATAGACAATAGATAGACACTGATGGTCTGCCAGATAGACACTGATGGTCTGCCACAGATACACACTGATGGTCTGCCAGATAGACACTGATGGTAGACACTGATGGTCTGCCATAGATAGACAGTGATGGTCTGCCATAGATAGACAGTGATGGTCTGCCAGATAGACACTGATGATCTGCCATAGATAGACACTGATGGTCTGCCACAGATAGACAGTGATGGTCTGCCAGATAGACACTGATGGTCTGCCATAGATAGACACTCATGGTCTGCCAGATAGACACTGATGGTCTGCCTGATAGACACTGATGGTCTGCCACAGATAGACACTGATGGTCTGCCATAGATAGACACTGATGGTCTGCCAGATAGACACTGATGGTCTGCCACAGATAGACACTGATGGTCTGCCATAGATAGACACTGATGGTCGACAGACAGACACTGATGGTCTGCCATAGATAGACACTGATGGTCTGCCAGATAGACAGTGATGGTCTGCCACAGATACACACTGATGGTCTGCCAGATAGACACTGATGGTCTGCCATAGATAGACACTGATGGTCTGCCACAGGTAAACACTGATGGTCTGCCACAGATAGACACTGAAGGTCTGCCACAGATAGACACTGATGGTCTGCCACAGATAGATAGACACTGATGGTCTGCCAGATAGATAGACACTGATGGTCTGCCAGATAGACACTGATGGTCTGCCACAGATAGACACTGATGGTCTGCCATAGATAGACACTGATGGTCTGCCAGATAGACACTGATGGTCTGCCACAGATAGACACTGATGGTCCACAGACAGACACTGATGGTCTGCCATAGATAGACACTGATGGTCTGCCAGATAGACAGTGATGGTCTGCCACAGATACACACTGATGGTCTGCCAGATAGACACTGATGGTCTGCCATAGATAGACACTGATGGTCTGCCACAGGTAAACACTGATGGTTTGCCACAGATAGACACTGATGGTCTGTCACAGATAGACACTGATGGTCTGCCACAGATAGATAGACACTGATGGTCTGCCAGATAGACAATAGATAGACACTGATGGTCTGCCAGATAGACACTGATGGTCTGCCACAGATAGACACTGATGGTCTGCCAGATAGACACTGATGGTCTGCCACAGATAGACACTGATAGACTGCCACAGATAGACACTGATGGTCTGCCAGATAGACACTGATGGTAGACACTGATGGTCTGCCATAGATAGACACTGATGGTCTGCCACAGATAGACACTGATGGTCTGCCATAGATAGACACTGATGGTCTGCCACAGATAGACACTGATGGTCTGCCATAGACAGTGCAGGGTCAAGGTCTGGGATGATGTGTGTACAGTTGGGGAATCACGGATGATGTGTGTACAGTTGGGGGAATCACGGATGATGTGTGTACAGTTGGGGGAATCACGGATGATGTGTGTACAGTTGGGGAATGTACAGTTGAGGGAATCACGGATGATGTGTGTACAGTTGAGGGAATCACGGATGATGTGTGTACAGTTGGGGAATCACGGATGATGTGTGTACAGTTGAGGGAATCACAGATGGTGTGTGTACAGTTCGGGGAATCACGAATGATGTGTGTACAGTTGAGGAATGTACAGTTGGGGAATCACGGATGGTGTGTGTACAGTTGGGGGAATCACGGATGGTGTGTGTACAGTTGGGGGAATCACGGATGATGTGTGTACTGTTGGGGGAATCACGGATGATGTGTGTACAGTTGGGGAATCACGGATGATGTGTGTGTACAGTCGGGGGAATCACGGATGATGTGTGTACAGTTGGGGGAATCACGGATGATGTGTGTACAGTTGGGGGAATCAGGGATGATGTGTGTACAGTTGGGGGAATCACGGATGATGTGTGTACAGTTGGGGGAATCACGGATGATGTGTGTACAGTTGGGGGAATCACGGATGATGTGTGTACAGTTGGGGGAATCACGGATGATGTTTGTACAGTTGGGGGAATCACGGATGGTGTGTGTACAGTTGGGGGAATCACGGATGGTGTGTGTACAGTTGGGGGAATCACGGATGATGTGTGTACAGTTGGGGGAATCACGGATGATGTGTGTACAGTTGGGGAATCACGGATGATGTGTGTGTACAGTTGGGGGAATCACGGATGATGTGTGTACAGTTGGGGGAATCACGGATGATGTGTGTACAGTTGGGGGAATCACGGATGATGTGTGTACAGTTGGGGGAATCACGGATGATGTGTGTACAGTTGGGGGAATCAGGGATGATGTGTGTACAGTTGGGGGAATCACAAATGATGTGTGTACAGTTGGGGGAATCACGGATGGTGTGTGTACAGTTGGGGGAATCACGGATGATGTGTGTACAGTTGGGGGAATCACGGATGATGTTTGTACAGTTGGGGGAATCACGGATGGTGTGTGTACAGTTGGGGGAATCACGGATGATGTTTGTACAGTTGGGGGAATCAGGGATGATGTGTGTACAGTTGGGGGAATCAGGGACTGTTTTGTTTTAGCATCACGCAGCTCAGAGTGTCCGCACTGCTGGCAACATCATTGAAGACGTTTGCTTTGCCTGGAAGGACAAAATGACGTCCATGAAACGTTTTAGATATACATGTTGTTTTTGTTGTGTGTTTTTTTGTTGTTGTTGTTTTTTTTTTTTACAACATTTTCTTTACATTTCGTTTATGTCGGGGTTTTTTTTTTCTCTCTCTCTTTTTTTTTTTTTTTTTTTTTTTTCTTCAGCAGCTGGAGGGTGGTGTCCTTTGCCGGCGGGCTCTGCAGTCATGATAAATACTGGCTGGTACACCCCATGGGGATACTTCTTTCAAGGCTGTCGCGAGTTGCCGCCTCCTGTGGTCTCTTTTGCCTCTGTTCGGGAGCAGTTATGTCCGTTGAATTCGGAATGGAGTGTCCTGTGCGTGCCTGCACCCATCGTCAACACAGACAGCAGCGCAGGCCTCCAAGGGGTGGTGCCGGATTGTTCCAAGGGCGGCTGGAGACAGTGCTTCTCTGGGGTCCTCCCCAGCACCTACGGGTGTTTCTCTTTCTTCTTATTCTTTTTTTTTTCCCCTGTTCTTTTTCTTTTGTGGAGGGGGTGGGGGGTTGTTTTTAGTGTGTGTGTTTTGTTGCTATTGTTGTTTCAGAGACTGAGGCAGACAGGCATCAGGTATACAGACAGATAAGAGACAGAGAGATGCAGAACTCAGAAATATTTTACTGCAAGGCCACCGGCCTGTTTGCAAAGGAGGTACATACATACAATTGCGACACACAAAATACCGAAAATAAAGGGGGTGGGGGGGGGGACCAATGTCATGGATACAACATTTCATAACTGAAAAAGTAGACAAAGATTATTGGCTCGTGACATTTCCTTGAGTAACTTTAAGGTTTTTTGAAAAGTTATATAATCATGTCATTTCTTCTCTCTTTTTTAAGGCGTAATAAATATACACTGCCACAGAGCGAGTCATGAGCCTGTTTTCATTTTGTAAAAGTAACGCTAAGTCTGTGTATTCATTTATGTTTCTGGACATTTTCACGAGGTATTTTTCCCTGATTAACTGATACACTGGACATACTAACAGAAAATGGCGTTCGTCGTCTTCAGCGTTGCAGAAAGGGCAGGAGTTTGATCGTATTGTGTGTCTTTTGTGCAAATTTATATCACTTATGCCTAGCCTGAATCTAGCAAAGACAGTACGAAACTTCACAATGGTTATGTCTGAAATGTACTTTTCTGGTTGCAACATTGACTTAAAACAGATTCAGATTATTTATTCATTAATACGCCTAGGCCCCTTATGAAGGGGTAAGTGACAATATAAGTAATAACAAACAAAATGAAAATATATAACCAACCATAATAAGTACACATATTACATAAACGCTGCAATGAAGTACAGCATCTTAAGATGTCACGATATCCCGAAATTTAAATGCCTGGTGTAAAAACAGTGCCAGATTCCATATATCAGCATGTCTCGTGGATGACAATAATAAACTCAGTTTGAATAAACATGGCTGTCGATAGTACTTAGGGACTTAAAACAGAGAGATGCAGAGAGACGCAGAGAGAGGCAGTGAGGGAGAGACAGAGACAGAGAGAGACAAAAATGCCCTGCAGAGCCCTCTTCTTCGCTCCACCACCACCACCAGAGTCTGTTCCCCTTGACATTTTGCAAGAAGTAAGGGCGATAAGCAGGGTGCGCGAATCGTGGAGGTGCCGAGAACCTGAGCGGAGGAGTTACGCCCCCTGTCCATCGCCACCTCCACATCTGCTGCGATTTTTTTATATTCTTTTTTTTTTTTCCCCTTCTTTTTATTCTTCTGTCTCTGTCGTTCATCTTCTCATGTCTAAACACCCCCAAAGTATGAAGGGTAGATACGCTGATACATAACATAAACACTCTCGTGTATTTATGTTCGTATTTCACTGTTTTCATACACATGCAACGCACGCATTGACGTACGCACACACTGCACACACGCACTGATGTGGTGTGGCATACACCCACGCACTCACAAGGACACACACACACACACACACACAAGCACGCATACACGCACGCACGTACGCACGCGCATACGCA
>NC_134904.1:17109032-17111532 GCF_041734735.1 Babylonia areolata | reverse complement strand
TATTTCATATTTCAATTCTTTTCATTTCCCGAGATTTTACTGCCTTACCAATGATACTAAAGCCCTATATTCATTTCATGCAATCTTCTTGCATAATTTGATACGGCATGATTACCATATTTTCTTCTTGTTGTTGTTTTTTTTACCCTTTTACAAAAGCAAATCTTACATGATTATCTTACAAACACAAGACGTTGCATGACAAAAAGATAAGGTGTGATACATCACTAAAATTACTCCGCTGCTCTCAGCGTGTATACTCATTAGCAAACAATGCTTTACCATCGTGTCAAACTGCATGTGAAGCGGAGAAATCAAATGATTGTTGTTTGGGTAAAAAAGCCAATGGGTTTAGTTGGAAGTTACTGCCCTTTGATTAACAGAGGGAACGTCTACCTTCATCAAGAATGTATAAAATTATATGAGACGTTACATGACAAAAAGATAAGGTGTGATGCATCAGTAAAGTTACTCAATTGCTCTCAGCGTGTATACTGATTAGCAAACAATGCTTTTGATTTGTGTTAAACTGCATGTAAAGCGGAGAAATCAAAGGATTATGTCGTTATGGGGAAAAAAAAACTCAACTAATTATTTGGTCGGAAATTACTGCCCTTTGCCTAACAGAGGGAACATCCACCTTCACTCCCCTTACTGCCAATATTCGACAACTGACTGAGTTATTTCTGTCCCTCTCCCCGCCACCCTCCTGTCTCTGTCTAATTCTTCATCATGATCAAAGTGTAATCTGTTCAGTCTTAAGGATAAAGTCCTGTCATGCACTGGATTGAATAATAAGTGACTTCCACACACACACACACACGTGCACGCACCTGCGTGCACCAAATAAATACCTCCCTCTCCCTCGGCACACACACACACACACACACACACACACACACCAAGAGAGGGGTGAGGGAGGCATGGAGATAGATTTATATTTGTTTATTTATGTGTGTACGTCTTTTTAAGCCACTAATGATTAGATGTGTTCAATTCTGTGCAGGATAAGACGCTATCCTAAAGACTAAGCAGATTATATTTTGATGTTGATGATTGATAAGACAGAGAAAGACAGGAAGGTGGGGTGGTGATGGACGGATATGACTCTGTCGATTGTTGAATAGTGAAGGTGGATGTTCCCTCTATTAATGAAAGGGCAGTAATTTCCAACTAAACCCATTGGCTTTTTTTACCCAAACGACATAATCATTTGATTTCTCCGCTTCACATGCAGTTTGACACGATGTTAAAGCATTGTTTGCTAATGAGTATACACGCTGAGAGCAGCGGAGTAATTTTAGTGATGTATCTTTTTGTCATGCAACGTCTTGTGTTTGTAAGATAATCATGTAAGATTTGCTTTTGTAAAAGGGTAAAAAAAAAAAAAAAACAAGAAAATATGGTAATCATGCCGTATCAAATTATGCAAGAAGATTGCTTGAAATGAATATAGGGCTTTAGTATCATTGGTAAGGCAGTAAAATCTCGGGAAATGAAAAGAATTGAAATATGAAATACGCTAAAAATTGCTAAAGTGGATACACCAGGACATTATGGGCATTTTAGTTTGGTTGGGTGGCATTGTAGTGGGAAAATGTCTGCAAAAACTAGCTTTGAGTTAGGCGATCTCTGCGGGGATCACACCCAATAACTCTACTCCTCTGTTCTTTGGAGGAAAATGTGTGGTCTTTCTTCCGGTTTTTTTTTTTAATTTTTTTTTTTATAATTCTTTTTTGTGGAAAGTGTGTGCCAGATCAGACAGGAGAGTAGAAGGGGGGGGGGGGCGGTGGAATAGGACCTAGGGGAACAACGTTTGGTGCGGTGGAGATGCAGGGCAATGGGGGGAGAGAGTAGAAAAAGGGGGAAGAGCAAATAGGACAAGGGGGGACATAGGGAGAGTAGGACAGGGGGGGGGGGGATGGTGGTAGGGAGAGTAGGACAGAGGGGGGGGATGGTGGTAGGGAGAGTAGGACAGAGGGGGGGGGGACAATGGGGAGATGGTGGTAGGGTAGAATAGGACAGGGGGGGGGGGATGGTGGTAGGGAGAGTAGGACAGAGGGGGGGAGATGGTGGTAGGGAGAGCAGGACAGGGGGGGGGATAGGACAGAGGGGGGGGATGGTGGTAGGGAGAGTAGGACAGGTAGTCCTAGAGAATGCTGAGGGAGTGATGTAGATAGATTTATGTTTATTTGCTCCTGTGTGTGTCTTTTTAACCCACTATTTATTAGAGATATCATATTTCGTGCACGATATCCTGAAGACTGAACAGAGATTTTGATCTTCATGAAGAATTAGACAGAGAGACAGGGGAGGGACGGAAATAACTCAGTGGCACTACAGAAGTGAAGCTGGATTGAGTATATAATCAGTGACTTAAAAATACACACACACACACACACACACACACACACATATAGACAGAGAGAGAGAGAGACAAAAAAAGTACACAGATATCTCTCTCCATTCTTCCCTCATCCTCTCTCTCTCTCTCTCTCTC
>NC_134904.1:17099032-17106532 GCF_041734735.1 Babylonia areolata | reverse complement strand
GAGAATCTGAGAGAGAGAGACAGACAGACAGAGAGAACAAACGAACAAATCTTTTTAATGAGGGAAGTGGAATAAGCATGTATATGCTTTTTTACATCCAGCCCTCAGGGCAAAGAGAAATGAAATCAAATTGTTCACAAGATAACAAAAGGTTATAGAAAAACATACGTGACATTCAAATACACTCAATTGCACAGTAAGCATTTACAAGTACATAATCATGATACCTGCATTCATGACAATAATGTATGTGAATAATATTTAATGAGAGAGAGAGAGAGTGAATGAGTGAGTGAGAGATAGATATGTGACCAAGCGCGCTATGCTTGCTCCAACACTATTCACGCACAAGCCACAGCAGACGACAGTTTTCCCTCATAACCCGCCACAGAATATGTGACGTCACTGCTTACATCATTTTGTCCTGGCCAGACCACCTGCTGACTGCTCGAGCAGTGTCGCGTCGCGATACGTCATTGGCTGAGAAGAAACTTGTGTTTCTGTTCCACAGTATTTAATTAATAGCTCTTTGGTCAGATCAGTAAACTACTAGTATTATATACTGGCAGAATCGTCTTAATTCCATCTTTAAATCTATTCCATTTATGTTCGCCTACGTGAAACTGATTTAACGCAGTTTGTAATTTTCAGCGACGAGCTCGTTAAAACTGACCCTGTTCAGGTGACTTAAATTAAGATTATAAATTCATCTGAAATAATCAACACTTCATTTTACACTCATTATAAAGTGGGCGTTGAGCTCTTTCTTTTGCAACTTATCCGACGTAAATCGGTTCAGGAATCATTTAGAAATCTATCACTGAACACCTTTAAACAAACACAATTGTCATCGGATTCTCCGTGATTAGTGACGATCTGCTTGCAAGCACACGTGACGCACTTTGCGGTCCGCTAAACTTGCATAAATTGGCACAGTGAATGATGAGTGGTCATTTCATACCTGGTCAGTCATCTGACCAGAGCCTGCTCTCTCTCTTGCTGTGTCGCGGGCAGTGTGTCGTGTGTGTCCCACAACAGCTGACACTTCGCTACGTATCGCTGCACTGTCTTCTTCTCTTTTTATCTTCTCTTCTCTTCTCTTAGGTTTTCTTCTCATCTAATATTGTAAATAAAACAATAGAAAAACCCATTTGTGACTGGCCTCTATATGTTCCTGGCCTGTGCATGGGATCTTGTCTATCCTTCAATTAATCATATTTAGTTAAGTCTTTTGTGCCGTACCCTTCAGTAACCACTCGGTACACGGCTACAAAAGTGGCGTCGCCGACAGGATAAAGATCCATTATAAAATAGGACCAATTATTCCCTTTAAGGTTTCAATTCTTAAATTCAGTTCATCCCTAAACCACAGCCCTTTACCACCAAGTGTACCTTGTTACGACTTGGCGCTGTGAGCATAGGATGTGCTAGTTCTCTATATCTCTTAATAAATCAAAGCTCATAGCCAAGCTTACTCTATCACATACTTGGCACTGTGAGCCAGGATCGTACAGGAACAAGAGGTAGCACTAACGGTCACATAGGGATAGTTTAACATAGGAGAAGAGAGAAGACAGTGCAGCAGGTACGTCAAGTCCACAACAAGAAACGTCGCCCACATCAAGATGGCTTCAACTGACTTCCTGCCCAAACTCCCGACGCTATCCGGTGAGGAAGGCAGCAGTGAGGTCGACGACTTCATCAGTGAGGCCAGACTGATCCTTCATCTGCAGCCCCTGGATGACGCGACAGCCTCTCTCTGGCTGATCTCAGCCCTTGCCGGCAGAGCTCGCCAGCAGATTGTCAGGCTGCCAGCGACCGAAGTGGACACCCCAGCCAAGATCCTTCACATCATTGAGGAGAACTGGGGAGAGCAGCGAGATGCCACCGACCTTGCCACTGCGTTCTTCAACAGACAGCAGCAGCCCAAAGAGATGGTGATCGACTACGCATCCCATCTTCGGCACCTATGGACCAAGGTCAACAGGGCTGAAGATGGGATCATGCAGGTGCCAGCGACCATCCTCCGCAACGCCTTCGCCAGAGGTCTTCAGCCAGCTGCACTCAGGCGCGATGTCAGGCGCTTCATACGAGACCACCCTGACACCACCTTCGAGGCAGCTAAGAAGGAGGCCCAGCGATGGCTGAGGGAGGACAGCCACACCTACAACACCTGCCCCGGCGTAGACAGTGTTGTCCGCCTGGAAGCCCAGCTGGCCACACTCGCAGCTGAAAACACCAGCCTGCGACGTCAGCTGCAGTCCCCCAAGCCAGCCCACCGCCCACATCCTCAACACTGTGCTGCTCACCGTACCCCACACCCTCCACACTGTGTCTGGTGTGAGAGGCCCGGTCACACCGAAGACCAGTGTCGCCACAAGCGACGCTACAAGGCCAGGCAGCAGAATGCTGACCACCAGCCTGCAGCTCCAGCCCACAACCAGTGTGTCGCTCCTACACACACTGAGCAACCTGGACCAACACCAACTCCAGCTCCAAACCAGAGACGCAGGAGACGCAGACGACGGAGGCACCACAGCATCACACCTGATGCTGTCGTCCCGCACTTGTCCCCACCTGTCATCAGCCCCACACCGCAGAGGTCCAGCCAACAACCACCCTCTGTCACGCCTACAGACCCGGTCTCACTGCACCACCAGGGCGACAAAGTGTCTGACACAGACACTGATACCGATAGTGACAGTGGTATGTGGCTGACCAGGCCCATGCCAAGACCCAGGACACCAACCCGGCAAGCTGCACCAGAGCCGCCTCCACTACCACCAGATCCTGCCCCTAGGAGATCCACACGACCGGCAACCAGGGCACCACTGACTGTGTGAAGAGACTGGTGAAGAACCATTTTACAGCCAGAGCTGAAACAATGCTTTATGTTTTCATGTCTATGAACATGCTACAATAATTCATGCTGTAATTTTGTTTTCATTTTCAGATATTTCTGCACAAATTCATGTTTTATGGTTTTTTTTATTCTTCTTGCTTAATTTAACCTGTGATCTAGCTTGTCACAAGGTCTTAGCAATGCAAAGTATGTTCATAATCTATGCTTTTATACATGTATGATTGTCTACATGCGCGTCTGACAGTGATATGATAGATAGATTGATAGGCACACAAATGAATGCTTTCCATCTTCATAGTGTATTTCACCAAATTGGGACCCCTTCCCTATATCAAACTCTTCAAAGATAAGTTAGGATGCATTCGACTAAGTCCAAACTGTTAACTTAACCTGGTTAAAGCCACTTTGAATATAGAAGTAGGGTATTGTTCCTAAGAATGTTGCAGTCATTTCACATTCACTTAGCTATCAGTTATCAGCAAAATTATCTCCCTTACCTGCCCAATAATTCTTGTTTGATGCTCAGCTAAGTCTGCTCACAAGAATTACTTTTAATTAACCATCGCGGACGATGGTTTTCAAAAGATGGGGGGAGGTGTGACCAAGCGCGCTATGCTTGCTCCAACACTATTCACGCACAAGCCACAGCAGACGACAGTTTTCCCTCATAACCCGCCACAGAATATGTGACGTCACTGCTTACATCATTTTGTCCTGGCCAGACCACCTGCTGACTGCTCGAGCAGTGTCGCGTCGCGATACGTCATTGGCTGAGAAGAAACTTGTGTTTCTGTTCCACAGTATTTAATTAATAGCTCTTTGGTCAGATCAGTAAACTACTAGTATTATATACTGGCAGAATCGTCTTAATTCCATCTTTAAATCTATTCCATTTATGTTCGCCTACGTGAAACTGATTTAACGCAGTTTGTAATTTTCAGCGACGAGCTCGTTAAAACTGACCCTGTTCAGGTGACTTAAATTAAGATTATAAATTCATCTGAAATAATCAACACTTCATTTTACACTCATTATAAAGTGGGCGTTGAGCTCTTTCTTTTGCAACTTATCCGACGTAAATCGGTTCAGGAATCATTTAGAAATCTATCACTGAACACCTTTAAACAAACACAATTGTCATCGGATTCTCCGTGATTAGTGACGATCTGCTTGCAAGCACACGTGACGCACTTTGCGGTCCGCTAAACTTGCATAAATTGGCACAGTGAATGATGAGTGGTCATTTCATACCTGGTCAGTCATCTGACCAGAGCCTGCTCTCTCTCTTGCTGTGTCGCGGGCAGTGTGTCGTGTGTGTCCCACAACAGCTGACACTTCGCTACGTATCGCTGCACTGTCTTCTTCTCTTTTTATCTTCTCTTCTCTTCTCTTAGGTTTTCTTCTCATCTAATATTGTAAATAAAACAATAGAAAAAACCCATTTGTGACTGGCCTCTATATGTTCCTGGCCTGTGCATGGGATCTTGTCTATCCTTCAATTAATCATATTTAGTTAAGTCTTTTGTGCCGTACCCTTCAGTAACCACTCGGTACACGGCTACAGATAGATAGAGAGAGAGAGAGAGAGAGAGAGAGAGAGAGAAGGAAGGAAGGAAGGATGGAATAAATGAATGAATGAAGAAAGGAAGGAATTTTATTTCCGATAGCATTAGAGTAAGCAAACAATTGCTTTCTCCAGCCCTCGAAAGGGAAACATGTCTAAAGAAAAGGTATGAAGAAGACCCCAACAAATGAGTAAGTGTGTGTGTGTGTGTGTGTGTGTGTGTGTGTGTGTGTGTGTGTGTGTGTGTGTGTGTGTGTGTGTGTGTGTGTGTGAGAGAGAGAGAGAACACTGAACACTGAACACTGAAATGAATAATGTCATCAGCTGAAAAGCTCTGGTGACATAGTAGGTACAAATAAGAACAAAATAGTGCAAACAGATGAAATGGAACAGAAAAAAAAACACCCCAAAAAACAAAACCAGAATAGAAACAACATAAACTAATAAGAGATTTGCGACACTTTGGCTCATTGTCATTAGCTTAAACGTAAATGTGACAGGAAGTAATTTGCTTTTTTTTTCAGTCGTTCGTCTCCAAGGTTTGGACAGTACACATAAAACAAAGTACAGATAAATCATATAAAAAGCATGTAACATCGATACACATCATATCAATACGAACACATCAAATAATTACAATGTCGACATTGACCATCCAAATGTAGTCCTTCCTTTTTTTGCCTATGCTTTTTTCTCATAGAATCTATACTAATTGTTAATTGACTAATGAGTATTTGGACCGATGATGGACGTTTTCCGTATATTTATTGCCTCAGATACATATTTTGCCAGTGAAAGTATCATATCTTCATTTTCTGTCATTAGTATGCCGAACAAATCTTTTCTCTGCGCTGGAGCTGTATTGAAAATGGTGCAGTTTCTTCGTAATTCATCGTATGTTTTGCAGTTAAGTATGAAATGATTTTCATCTTCTGGGCTTTCGCCACACATTGGGCAAGGAGATGTTGCTACGTCTGAATCGAACCATCTTCTGTTGGCATTCTGTCCAAGTGTTCTCAATCTGAGCTTCGCAAAGCAGATTTTATGCCATTTATTTGTTATAATCTTAATATACTTCTCTGTTTGAAATATTGATTTAAAAGAATAAAACCATTTATACCTATCATTGCTATCTATTTCTCCGTGCCAATTTTGTTTGTAGTTACATGCTATAAGTCTGTCTTTAAATTCCGATACAAAGCCGCTCTCGTGTGCTCATCCAAACAAGACTGAATCCATGTTCCGTTAGTGTTTTCTTAATGTGGAATACCCAGTTCTGTTTGCCCTTCTCCTCTTGCAGCAGCAGCATCTCGTATGCTTGTCGACACAATCGTGATATTGGCAGTCTTGTTAGTTTGAGCCAATATTTTATGCATTTTACAATTGATCTAATATGCAATGGGTACCTGCCGGTTTCGCCATTCATTATAGTGTTTGATGAGTGTAATGGGACACCAAAAAAGCGCTTCGTTGCAAATGTATGTACCTTTTCCATTTGGTTATTTGGCATGAGTCCCCATATTTCCGCTCCATAGCTCAAGGCTGGTTCAATTTGTGTGTCGAAAAGTTTCCAAAAAAGCTGTGCGTCAGTCGAAGGCAGTCTCTTGAGTGATTTTATAATTTGGATTACACCTTTTTCCCCTTTTCTATTTGCTTCATCCCACGCAGACGTCAAACTCAATTTTGTTGTGAATAACATTCCCAAATATTTATATGTTTTGGTTACTTTTATTTCCCTATCACCATAGCACCATTTTTACTAGTCGAAAGATGACTTCCATTGCGGTCTTATCGAGATTTACTGTTAGTTGTAGTCTGTTTCTTGCTTAAGGGCATTTAATTGATTTTGTAACCCTATGGGTGTGTCAGACAAGAGAACAACATCATCTGCAAATAGCATTCAGAACAATTCTGTTGCGCCAGGTATCATTTGTATTCCACTGATGTCTACCCTTCTTTGCCGGATAACTCCACTGCCAATTCATTGATGAAAAAGGAAAACAGCTGTGGGCTTAACCCCTCCAGCACACTGAGAAAAGTCTGAATGAGTACCTTTGTCACGAACACATACAAGTACAGAATCATAGATACTTTTCACAGCCATGTGAAACTTCCCATGTACCCCGCTCTTACTCTACAGGATGTTTCTGTTGAGAGAGAGAGACACTTTGACACTTTGACTCTTTACTGTCATCAGCTTAACAGCCCATGTGACAGGGGGGTGCAGGGGAAGTTACAGTGTCGTTTTATCCATTCATTTGAAAAAGTAAAACAAAACAAAACAAAAACCAAAACTAACGCACCTAATGTTACAAAGGTTATATCAATAAACAACAGCCAACAAATTGCACACAAAAAATAACAACAACATCATCATCATCAGATTGACCATCCAAATACTAATTCTATCTGCTTCTATTCTGACCCTCAAAGAAATCATTTTGGAAACCATTAATGTTTGTATATATTTTGAATTAACGGGCATTTTGATCATTTATTTTCTTTTTCCGTGTATCTTCTGCCTCTGAGACGTGTTTTGAGAGGATAATATTTTCGTCATTTGATGTTAAGACACTGACCAGGTCTTTCCTCTTTGCTGCAGCTGTTTTAACTCACTCAGTACGGCCAGTCCTCTCTTCTCCTCTACACAGACCCCTCGGATGTCCAGTGGGTGTCTGAATGACCCAACCTTTAGCTTCCGTCGTCAGTATTGTGGTATTCTTTGTCAACATTCACGTCTTCAGTAGAAGAGCCTTCCGCTTGCAATATTTTGATAATGGTAATTGGGGTGAAACGCTGTTAACGTCGTCTCTTTCGCCGTTCGTATGGAAAGAGTTAAAGAGTGTACAGTTTTCCCGAACCTCCTCGTATCCTTTGCAACTGAACATGAAATGTATCTCATCTTCTTTACTCTCGCCACACATTGGACAAGGAGATGTTAATCCACCTGTCTCAAACCATCTATTGAGAGAGAGAGAGAGAGAGAGAGAGAGAGCGTTCACCCATATACGCACTGAATCATGACAACAGCAGTAGCGAGCCCACACATAGCGGGCCCCAACACACGTCGCGC
>NC_134904.1:17046532-17079032 GCF_041734735.1 Babylonia areolata | reverse complement strand
CTCTCTCTCTCTATATATATATATATATATATATATATACCATGTGTGGGTCAGGCATCAGGACTTCCAACAGCCTACACCCCCCACCCAGAACCCCCCCCCCCCAAACCCCCACCCCGCCCCCCCCCCCCCCCCCCCCCCCCCCATCCCCTTTGAAGCATACGCAGTGTGGCGTGTACGTACGGCTCAGTCCGTGGATTGTGTTGCCTTCTTTCAGAGCTCTCCATGGATGAATTGATGGGTTATATTATAACACCCCCCCCCACCCCCCCCCCCCCCCCCCCCCCCCCCCCCCCCCCCCCCCCCCTGGTGTTCTGGTGCCGTGTTGCTGAGCTGCAGAGCCGGGAAGCAGAAGGCTCCATTCAGATGGGAGAAAAAGATGCGGTGCGGGATTAGATGGGCACATGGCGTTTTCACTGACTGAGGGGCTCTCTCTGTACCCTCCATCGTTTTACTGGTCAGTTCGTTAAGTTTGGATACGGGTTTTTACGTCGACAACCATTTTGATAACGGGCTGGAGGCGGGGCATGACCGTTGTTGGTGAGCGAGGAGGAGGGGGGTCTGATTGATGACAGCAGAGCAAGACAGACAGACAGACAGACACACACACACACACACACACACACACACACACACACACACACACACAGAGAGAGAGAGAGAGAGAGAGCAACACAGACAGATAGATAGCCATAGACAGATATATACAGAGAAACAGAGAAAGAGAGAGGGAGGCAGAGACAGAGGCAGAGAGACAGAGGGACACACACACACACACACACACACACACACACACACACACACACACACAGAGACAGAGAGAGAGAGAGAGAGAGAGCAACACAGACAGATAGATAGCCATAGACAGATATATACAGAGAGACAGAGAAAGAGAGAGGTAGGCAGAGACAGAGACAGAGGGACACACACACACACACACACACACACACACACACACACACACACACACACACTCACACACACACACACACATACACACTCACACACACACACACACTCACACACACACACACACACACACACACACACACACACACACACACACACACACACACACACACACACACACACACACACACACACACACACACAGATAGACACACTGAAGGAGAGCAACATAGACAGATAGACATATACAGAGAGAGAGAGAGAGACAGACAGACAGACAGAGACACAGACACAGACACAGGTAGAGATAGACAGAGATAGGCAGAGACACAGAGAGACAGGTAGAGATAGACAGAGATAGGCAGAGACACAGAGAGACAGGTAGAGATAGACAGAGATAGGCAGAGACACAGAGAGACAGGTAGAGATAGACAGAGATAGGCAGAGACACAGAGAGACAGGTAGAGACAGACAGAGATAGGCAGAGACACAGAGAGACAGGTAGAGACAGACAGAGATAGGCAGAGACACAGAGAGACAGGTAGAGATAGACAGAGATAGGGAGACACAGAGAGACAGGTAGAGACAGACAGAGATAGGGAGAGACACAGAGAGACAGGCAGAGACACAGAGATAGGGAGAGACACAGAGAGACAGGTAGAGACAGACAGAGATAGGGAGAGACAGAGAGACAGGTAGAGACAGACAGAGATAGGGAGAGACAGAGAGACAGGCAGAGACACAGAGAGACAGGCAGAGACACAGAGAGACAGGCAGAGAGACAGAGAGACAGGCAGAGACACAGAGAGACAGGTAGAGACAGACAGAGATAGGGAGACACAGACAGACAGGTAGAGACAGAGATAGGGAGACACAGAGAGACAGGTAGAGACAGACAGAGATAGGGAGACACAGAGAGACAGGCAGAGACACAGAGAGACAGGCAGAGACACAGAGATAGGCAGAGACACAGAGAGACAGGCAGAGACACAGAGATAGGCAGAGACACAGAGAGACAGGTAGAGACAGACAGAGATAGGGAGACACAGAGAAACAGGTAGAGACAGACAGAGATAGGGAGACACGGAGAAACAGGTAGACAGACAGAGATAGGGAGACACGGAGAAACAGGTAGAGACAGACAGAGATAGGGAGACACAGAGAAACAGGTAGAGACAGACAGAGATAGGGAGACACGGAGAAACAGGTAGACAGACAGAGATAGGGAGACACGGAGAAACAGGTAGACAGACAGAGATAGGGAGACACGGAGAAACAGGTAGAGACAGACAGAGATAGGGAGACACAGAGAAACAGGTAGAGACAGACAGAGATAGGGAGACACGGAGAAACAGGTAGACAGACAGAGATAGGGAGACACGGAGAAACAGGTAGAGACAGACAGAGATAGGGAGAGACACAGAGAGACAGGTAGAGACAGACAGAGATAGGGAGACACAGAGAGACAGGTAGAGACACAGAGAGACAGGTAGAGACAGACAGAGATAGGGAGACACAGAGAGACAGGTAGAGACAGACAGAGATAGGGAGACACAGAGAGAGACAGGTAGAGACACAGAGAGACAGGCAGAGACACAGAGAGACAGGTAGAGACACAGAGAGACAGGTAGAGACACAGAGAGACAGGTAGAGACACAGAGAGACAGGTAGAGACAGAGATAGGGAGACACAGAGAGACAGGTAGAGACACAGAGAGACACAGAGAGACAGGTAGAGACACAGAGAGACAGGTAGAGACACAGAGAGACAGGTAGAGACACAGAGAGACACAGAGAGACAGGTAGAGACACAGAGAGACACAGAGAGACAGGTAGAGACACAGAGAGACAGGTAGAGACACAGAGAGACAGGTAGAGACAGACAGAGATAGGGAGACACAGAGAGACAGGTAGAGACACAGAGAGACAGGTAGAGACACAGAGAGACAGGCAGAGACACAGAGATAGGGAGACACAGAGAGATGGGTAGAGACAGACAGAGATAGGGAGACAAAGAGAGATGGGTAGAGACAGACAGAGATAGGGAGACACAGAGAGACAGGTAGAGACAGAGATAGGGAGACACAGAGAGATGGGTAGAGACAGACAGAGATAGGGAGACAAAGAGAGATGGGTAGAGACAGACAGAGATAGGGAGACACAGAGAGACAGGTAGAGACACAGAGAGACAGGTAGAGACAGAGATAGGGAGACACAGAGAGACAGGTAGAGACACAGAGAGACAGGTAGAGACACAGAGAGACACAGAGAGACAGGTAGAGACACAGAGAGACAGGTAGAGACAGAGATAGGGAGACACAGAGAGATAGGTAGAGACACAGAGAGACAGGTAGAGACACAGAGAGACAGGTAGAGACAAAGAGAGACAGGTAGAGACAAAGAGAGACAGGTAGAGACACAGAGAGACAGGTAGAGACAAGAGAGACAGGTAGAGACACAGAGAGATAGGCAGAGACACAGAGAGATAGGCAGAGACACAGAGAGACAGGCAGAGACACAGAGAGACAGGCAGAGACACAGAGAGACAGGCAGAGACAGACAGAGAGACAAACAGAGACAAAGACAACAACACCAAAACAGTCAAAACGCGCGCTCTGATGCTTCAGGGCTTGCAGTGGAGCTCGCGACTTTATTTCAAGATGGCACTGCAATGCAGCAGCAGCTCCGCCAGCGTAGCGATGCAGGCACTAGGCCTAGCTCCCCCAGGCCCTGAGTTTATCCAGGATCCCACCACGCCACGTCTTTTACAAAATACCTGGCTGTCGGCAAGACAACCTCCGTCACTACTATACATGACATCAGTGTCAGTGCCGGCTGCTGCAGACATCTAGCACACAGCATGACTGTAGTGTGTGTGTGTGTGTGTGTGTGTGTGTGTGTGTGTGTGTGTGTGTGTGTGTGTGTGTGTGTGTGGTGTGTGTGTGTGGCTGTGTGTGTGTCTGTGTTGTGTGGAGTCTGGCTGTGTTCCTTTTGGCATCATGGTTTTGTTTGGTGGGGGACGTGCTTGCTTATCTTTTGCTTTCCTGTCTTCAGCCTTTACGTAAACAATTCTTTGGTTTAAACGATATTTCTCAATTCTATCTGAAACATGTCACCATGACCGCCACAGCACTACAAGAAAATCTCATCATACAAAGTCCTGTCCTGATGCATGTACATTTTAATCACTGATATGATGGATGTCTTCACAGCTGGAAGTTTGAAACTGAACACACGTTAAGTTTCAACATAACTAAACTGACAAAAAGATATACTGCGAGTGAAGCAGACGTGAAAAGAATGAAGCTGTGGTGGAAAAAGAAATCAAGAAGAAGGAGAGAAAGAGGAGGAGAAGGTGAAGGGGGAAGAGGAGGAGAAGGGGGAAGAGGGGGAGAAGGGGGAAGAGAAGGAGGAGGAGGAAGAGGAGGAGGAGGGGGAAGGAGGAGGAGGGGGAAGAGGAGGTGAAGGGGGAAGAGGAGGAGGAGGTGAAGGGGGAAGAGGAGGAGGAGGGGGAAGAGGAGGAGAAGAGGGAAGAGGAGGAGAAGGGGGAAGAGGAGGAGAAGGGGGAAGAGGAGGAGAAGGGGGAAGAGGAGGAGGAGGTGAAGGGGGAAGAGGAGGTGAAGGGGGAAGAGGAGGAGGAGGGGGAAGAGGAGGAGAAGGGGAAGAGAAGGAGAAGGGGGAAGAGGAGGAGGAGGTGAAGGGGGAAGAGGAGGTGAAGGGGGAAGAGGAGGAGGAGGGGGAAGAGGAGGAGAAGGTGAAGGGGGAAGAGGAGGTGAAGGGGGAAGAGGAGGTGAAGGGGGAAGAGGAGGAGGAGGGGGAAGAGGAGGTGAAGGGGGAAGAGGAGGAGAAGGGGGAAGAGGAGGAGGAGGTGAAGGGGGAAGAGGAGGTGAAGGGGGAAGAGGAGGAGGAGGGGGAAGAGGAGGTGAAGGGGGAAGAGGAGGAGGAGGGGGAAGAGGGGGAGAAGGGGGAAGAGGAGGAGAAGGGGGAAGAGGAGGTGAAGGGGGAAGAGGAGGAGAAGGGGGAGGAGGAGAAGGGGGAAGAGGAGGAGGAGGAAGAAGAGGAGGAGGTGAAGGGGGAAGAGGAGGAGAATGGGGAAGAGAAGAAGGTGGAAGGAGGAGGAATAAGAGAAGGAGAAGGGGGAAGAGGAGGAGGAGGAAGAGAAGAAGGGGGAAGAGGAAGAGGATGAAGAGAAGAAGAAGGGGGAAGAGGAAGAGAAGGAGGAGGGGGAAGAGAAGGAGAACGGGGAAGAGAAGAAGAAGGGGGAAGAGAAGGAGGAGGAGGAAGAGAAGAAGAAGGGGGAAGAGGAGGAGGAGGAGAAGGGGGAAGAGAAGAAGAAGGGGGAAGAGAAGAAGAAGGTGGAAGAGGAGGAGGAGGAGAAGGGGAAGAGAAGAAGAAGGGGGAAGAGAAGAAGAAGGGGGAAGAGAAGAAGAAGGGGGAAGAGGAGAATAAAGGGGGAAGAGAAGGAGGAGGAGGAAAAGAAGAAGAAGGGGGAAGAGGAGGAGGAGGAGAAGGGGGAAGAGGAGGAAGAGGAAGAAGAGGAGAAGGTGGAAGAGAAGGAGAAGGGGGAAGAGAAGGAGGAGGGGGGAAGAGAAGGAGAAGGGGGAAGAGAAGGAGGAGGGGGGAAGAGAAGGAGGAGGATGAAGAGAAGAAGAAGGGGGAAGAGGAAGAGAAGGAGGAGGGGGGAAGAGAAGGAGAAGGGGGAAGAGAAGGAGGAGGATGAAGAGAAGAAGAAGGGGGAAGAGGAAGAGAAGGAGGAGGGGGGAAGAGAAGGAGGAGGATGAAGAGAAGAAGGGGGAAGAGGAGGAGGAGGAGAAGGGGGAAGAGGAGGAAGAGGAAGAAGAGGAGAAGGTGGAAGAGGAGGAGAAGGGGGAAGAGGAGGAGGAGGATGAAGAGAAGAAGAAGGGGGAAGAGGAGGGGAAGGGGAAAGAGGAGGAAGAGGAAGAAGAGGAGAAGGTGGAAGAGGAGGAGAAGGGGGAAGAGGAGGAGGAGGATGAAGAGAAGAAGAAGGGGGAAGAGGAGGAGGAGGGGAAGGGGAAAGAGGAGGAAGAATGGGGAAGAGGAGGAGGAGGAGGGGAAAGAGGAGGAAGAAGGGGGAAGAGGAGGAGGAGGGGAAGGGGGAAGAGGAGGAAGAGGAAGAAGAGGAGAAGGGGGAAGAGGAGGAGGAGGATGAAGAGAAGAAGAAGGGGGAAGAGGAGGGGAAGGGGAAAGAGGAGGAAGAGGAAGAAGAGGAGAAGGTGGAAGAGGAGGAGAAGGGGGAAGAGGAGGAGGAGGATGAAGAGAAGAAGAAGGGGGAAGAGGAGAAGGAGGGGAAGTCAAGTCAAGTCAAGATTTTATTTCATGATGGTAAATTGAATAAGCAACAATTGCTTTTTTACATCAAGCCATCAATGAAAATAATAATTAAAAAAATAATAATAAAAATAAATAAATAAAAATTAAAAAGAAGGAAACAAAAGAAAGAAAAAATAGGAGAGACAGAGAGAGAGAGGGAGAGAGAGAGAGAGAGAGAGAGAGAGAGAGAGAGAAGAAACAAGCAGATGAAGAGCAACAATAACAACAAAATGCATATATATTGTGAATAGAAGAATATTGCGATAAAGAAATACACAATTGCATTTCCATTTCACACACACACACACACACACACACCACTGAACACAAATTCTCGGACACAATTACACCATACCCATCCCATCCATGCGTGTGTGTGTGTGTGTGTGTGCACGTTAGCACCAGTTCAGCTGTATGCCTATGTGTGACAACAAAAGATTCACTAATGACGCAGCGTATGGATGGCTATGTAACAGCAGATGACATCATTCTTTGAGGTAAGTCAACTGAGCCTGTTTTAAACTCGAATGACGTTTCTTCCGCTCATCACAGCACATAACTCTGAACTACACAGACATGGGCGATGATTTCACAAACACACACACACGCACGCACGCACGCACGCACGCACGCGCGCTAACACACACACACACACATACACACGCACACACACAACACACAACACATACGCACACACGCGCGCGCTAACACACACACACACACACACACACTCACAGAGAGAGAGAGAGAGCAGGTAGACACACACCCTACACCTGCAGGCTCTTTGAGGGACAGAGGGTAATGCAGTGCACGGCACCCCCAGGAATGCTCCTCCACTGGTTCCAGGTGAACCCTGCAGGGTGTCACAGACCACACGGACTGGTCATCCATCACCTCCCCCCTACAGCTACTGGACCCCTGCCCACCCCTCTTTCTCTCCCCCTCCCCCCCCCCCCCCCTCCCACCCCACTCCCTCCTTCTCCTCCCTTCCTCCATCCCTCCCTCGTGGCTGATAGAGAAGACTGTTTATAGACTCGCTGTATCGAGAGTATATATGTATGTATGTGGAGTGATGGCCTAGAGGTAACGCGTCCGCCAAGGAAGCGAGAGAATCTGAGCGCGCTGGTTCGAATCACGGCTCAGCCGCCGATATTTTCTCCCCCTCCACTAGACCTTGAGTGGTGGTCTGGACGCTAGTCATTCGGATGAGACGATAAACCGAGGTCCCGTGTGCAGCATGCACTTAACGCACGTTAAAGAACCCACGGAAACAAAAGGGTTGTTCCTGGCAACATTCTGTAGAAAAATCCACTTCGATAGGAAAAACAAATAAAATTGCACGCAGGAAAAAATACAAAAAAATGGGTGGTGCTGTAGTGCAGCGACGCGCTCTTCCTGGGGAGAGCAGCCCGAATTTCACATAGAGAAATCTGTTGTGATCAAAAGAAATATAAATACAAATACAAAATATATATATAGCTGAGCTGACCACTCGTACTTTACACACATGTGTGACCTCCTTGAATCCTTTTTGTGTGCGTGTGTGACTATCTTTTCTTGACATTCATCCACGGCAGAAAGTATTTTGGACATAAAGTGAAACAAAGCGAAAATTCGTATGGCTTAGCTATTGTGTGATTTCGTAATTGGGGATGTGTGTGTGTGTGTGTGTGTGTGTCTGTGTGTCTGTGTGTGTGTGTGTGTGTGTGTCTGTGTGTGTGTGTGTGTCTGTGTGTGTGTGTGTGTGTGTGTGTGTGTGTGTGTGTGTGTGTGTGTGTGTGTGTGTGTGTGTGTGTGTGTGTGTGTGTGTGTGTGTGTGTGTGTGTGTGTGTGTGTGGGATACGAGCTCCTCCCCAAAGGGTGTTGGTTTTGTACACTTTCCAACACTGCCCTTGAAGAGAACTCCAGCTCGCTTACGCATATCATCATACTCCAGAGAACGTGCGCGAACTCAGAGAGAGAGACAGACAGACAGAGAGAGGAAGAGGGAGGGGGAGAGGGAGAGAGAGAGAGGGAGAGAGAGAGAGGAGAGGGAGAGAGATAGGGGGAGATGGAGAGAGATAGGGTGAGAGAGAGAGAGGGGGGAGAGAGAGAGGGGAGGAGAGGGGGAGAGAGAGAGTGAGAGAGAGGGGGGCGAGGGAGAAAAGGAGAGAGAGGGGGTGAGGGAGAGAGAGAGAGAGTGCGAGAGAGAGGGGGAAGAGACGATGAGAGAGAGAGAGAGAGAGAGAGAGAGAGAGAGAGAGAGAGAGAGAGAGAGAGAGACTGAGAGAGAGACACACACACACTGAGAGAGAGAGAGGGAGAGAGAGACGCTGAGAGAAATGGAAATGGTTTATTCACATATAGGCCGCAGCCCCAAGTGAAGGGGTTAATATGAACATTATACAACTCAATAAGACAACATAAGCAAACAAGCATAAATGCAGATAACAAAACATAATTATATTCATTTCACGAAGTGACTATTTCTCTAAGTTAAGACGCTGAGAGAGAGAGAGAGAGAGAGAGAGAGAGAGAGAGGGAGAGACACGCTGAGAGAGAGGGGGGGGAGACACGCTGAGAGAGAGAGAGGGGGGGAGACACGCTGAGAGAGAGAGAGGGGGGGAGACACGCTGAGAGAGAGAGAGGGGGGGAGACACGCTGAGAGAGAGAGAGACACTGGGAGAGGGGGAGGGGACACGCTGAGAGAGAGAGAGACACTGGGAGAGGGGGGGAGACACGCTGAGAGAGAGAGAGAGACACTGAGAGAGGGGGGAGACACGCTGAGAGAGAGAGGGGGGGGGAGACACGCTGAGAGAGAGAGAGACACTGGGAGAGGGGGGGGGGGAGACACGCTGAGAGAGAGAGAGAGACACTGAGAGAGGGGGGGAGACACGCTGAGAGAGAGAGAGGGGGGGGGGAGACACGCTGAGAGAGAGAGACACTGGGAGAGGGGGGGGGGGGGGAGACACGCTGAGAGAGAGAGAGAGACACTGAGAGAGGGGGGGAGACACGCTGAGAGAGAGAGAGACACTGAGAGAGGGGGGGAGACACGCTGAGAGAGAGAGAGGGGGGGAGACACGCTGAGAGAGAGAGACACTGGGAGAGGGGGGGGAGACACGCTGAGAGAGAGAGAGAGACACTGAGAGAGGGGGGGAGACACGCTGAGAGAGAGAGAGAGACACTGGGAGAGGGGGGGAGACACGCTGAGAGAGAGAGAGAGACACTGAGAGAGGGGGGGAGACACGCTGAGAGAGAGAGAGGGGGGGGAGACACGCTGAGAGAGAGAGGGGGGGGGAGACACGCTGAGAGAGAGAGAGAGACACTGGGAGAGGGGGGGAGACACGCTGAGAGAGAGAGGGGGGGGGGGAGACACGCTGAGAGAGAGAGAGGGGGGGGAGACACGCTGAGAGAGAGAGAGAGACACTGGGAGAGGGGGGCAGACACGCTGAGAGAGAGAGAGAGACACTGGGAGAGGGGGGGAGACACGCTGAGAGAGAGAGAGAGACACTGAGAGAGGGGGGGAGACACGCTGAGAGAGAGAGAGGGGGGGAGACACGCTGAGAGAGAGAGAGACACTGGGAGAGGGGGGGGAGACGCTGAGAGAGAGAGAGACACTGAGAGAGGGGGGGAGACACGCTGAGAGAGAGAGGGGGGGGGAGACACGCTGAGAGAGAGAGACACTGGGAGAGGGGGGGGGGAGACACGCTGAGAGATAGAGAGAGACACTGAGAGAGGGGGGGAGACACGCTGAGAGAGAGAGAGACACTGGGAGAGGGGGGGGAGACACGCTGAGAGAGAGAGAGAGGGGGGGAGACACGCTGAGAGAGAGAGAGACACTGGGAGAGGGGGGGGAGACGCTGAGAGAGAGAGAGACACTGGGAGAGGGGGGGGGAGACACGCTGAGAGAGAGAGAGACACTGGGAGAGGGGGGGGGGAGACACGCTGAGAGAGAGAGAGACTGGGAGAGGGGGGGGGGAGACACGCTGAGAGAGAGAGGGGGGAGAGACACGCTGAGAGAGAGAGGGGGGGAGAGACACGCTGAGAGAGAGAGGGGGGTGGAGACACGCTGAGAGAGAGAGAGACTGGGAGAGGGGGGGGAGACACGCTGAGAGAGAGAGAGACTGGGAGAGGGGGGGAGGAGACACGCTGAGAGAGACACTGGGAGAGGGGGGGGGGGAGACACGCTGAGAGAGAGAGAGACTGGGAGAGGGGGGGGGGAGACACGCTGAGAGAGAGAGAGACACTGGGAGAGGGGGGGAGACACGCTGAGAGAGAGAGGGGGGGAGAGACACGCTGAGAGAGAGAGGGGGGGGGAGACACGCTGAGAGAGAGAGGGGGGTGGAGACACGCTGAGAGAGAGAGAGAGCGGGGGAGACACGCTGAGAGAGAGCGGGGGAGACACGCTGAGAGAGAGAGAGACACTGGGAGAGGGGGGGGAGACACGCTGAGAGAGAGAGACACTGAGAGAGGGGGGAGAGAGAGAGTGAGAGAGAAAGGGAGGGAGAGGGAGAGAGAGAGAGGGAGAGAGAGGGGGGGTGAGGAAGAGAGTGAGAGAGAGGGAGAGAGAGACAGAGAGAGAGATAGGTAGAGACAGAAACAGAGAGAGAGGGGAGAGAGAGAGAGAGAGGATGGAGGGGGATCGGAAGAGATAGAAATGTAATGGGGAGGGGGTGCAAAAAGAGAGGGAGGGGGAAGGAAAGAGGGGGTGGGGGGTCGTAATTGTAAGAAATGACGGAGGGGGCAGGAGGGTAGGAGGGGCAAAGAGAGAGGGAGGGGGAAGAGAGACATTACAGACAAAGAGACTTAGAGATGGCGGTTGGATAGGGGGAGGAGGGGGCAGGGGGGGCGGGGGAGAGACAGGGTGGGAATATAGGCTAAGGGGTGGGGGGGGGGGGGGGGGACGCGGACACAAAGAGACAGAGACCGAGAGGCGCGAGAAAGAGACAGACCGGCGAAGATGGGGGGGAGGGGGGGGGGGGGGGAAACAGAGAGAGACAGGAGGAGACAGAGAAAGAGACAGACAGACAGACAGACAGACAGACAGACAAACTAACAGAATTTACACCTGGCACTGACTGACACCCAGTTCCTGACCCAGTTGTTTCTGGAACGATCCTGAGGGTAAGAGTGCGAGACAGGACAGCGGAATGCCGACAATGAGAACAAAGAAACAGACAGACAGGCAGACAGACCAGACAAACAACGATGACAAACAAAGAGAGAGCGGCAAAGTGGGGCGCCCCAAATTCTCTCACAAGGTAGCGCCCCAAATTCCCTCACAAGGTAGTGCCCCAAATTCTCTCAAATTCCCTCACAAGGTAGTGCCCCAAATTCTCTCAAATTCCCTCACAAGGTAGCGCCCCAAATTCTCTCAGATTCTCTCACAAGGCAACGCCCCAAATTCTCTGATTCTCTCACAAGGTAGCGCCCCAAATTCTCTCAGATTCTCTCATAAGGTAGCGCCCCAAATTCTCTCACAAGGTAGTGCCCCAAATTCTCTCAAATTATCTCATTAAGTAGCGCCCCAAATTCTCTCAAATTCTCTCACAAGGTAGCGCCCCAAATTCTCTCAGATTCTCTCACAAGGTAGCGCCCCAAATTCTCTCACAAGGCAGCGCCCCAAATTCTCTCAAATTTTCTCACAAGGTAGCGCCCCAAATTCTCTCAAATTATCTCATTAAGTAGCGCCCCAAATTCTCTCACAAGGTAGCGCCCCAAATACTCTCAAATTCCCTCACAAGGTAGCGCCCCAAATTCTCTCAAAATAATTATCTCATTAAGTAGCGCCCCAAATTCTCTCAGATTCTCTCACAAGGTAGCGCCCCAAATTCTCTCAAATTCTCTCACAAGGTAGCGCCCCAAATTCCCTCACAAGGTAGCGCCCCAAATTCCCTCACAAGGCAGCGCCCCAAATTCCCTCACAAGGTAGCGCCCCAAATTCTCTCACAAGGCAGCGCCCCAAATTCTCTCACAAGGCACCGCCCCAAATTCTCTCACAAGGCAGCGCCCCAACCTGGTACAGAGAGAGAGTGGGAGCGGGGAGGAGGGGGTGGCAGGCAAAAGACAGAGAGAAGGGAGGGAGGTAGAGAGGAGGGATGGAGAGACACAGAGAGGGGGGGGGGAGAGGGAGGGAGAGACAGAGACAGTGACAGTGAGAGGGGCGTTAACAGAGACAGGTCACAACCCGACACTGACATGACAGACGGGCATTAACTAAGTGACCCGATTTTTTTCATGGAAGGATCCTGAAGATGAGAGTGCAAGAAAGGGTAGCGGAATGTCCACACTGAGAACAGATAGTCAAGCAGGCACACAAACACTGAGACAGACAGACAGACAGGCAAAATATGCAAGCAGGCAGACAGACAGAGAGACAGACACACAGACAAGCAGGCAGACACAGTGACAAACAGGCAGGCAGGCAGTCAGACAGACAAGGAGGCAGGCAAACAGAGAGACAGACAAACAGACAAGCAGGCAGGCAGACAGACTGACAAGCAGGCAGAGACAGACAGACAGACAGACAGACAAGCAGGCAGAGACAGGCAGACAGACAGACAAGCACCGAGACAGACAGACAGACGGACAGACAGACAGACAAGACCAGACAACAAACAAAGAGGGAACGCGGCAAAGTGGGACGCCCCAGATTCGCGACAGTGGCACGGCATCATGTAGATATTTATAGAACAGAGATCCAACCATGAAACAGGCAACTGACTTAACACATCGTGCTCTGTTCGCTGTCCAGATAGGTCACACACTGTCTTCTTGTGTCTGGTCTAGGCTGGGTTTAGGGAGATAGGGAAGCGATTCCCCTTCCACACCCCTACCCACACCCACCCTGTCTCTCCTTCATTTTCCCATTATATTACTCACCATTAACCACACGTACACTGACGGCACGCGTGAGTGATAAAACTACACATATTCAAATACACACACCTTACATGCGCTCGGATATATCATGATACTCTTACCGATTACAGATACAGATAAAGACAGAGGGAGTTGAGTGAGAGGGGGAGGGGGGTGGAGAGAGAGAGAGAGAGAGAGAGAGAGAAAGAGAGAGGGGGGAGAGTGACTGGGAGAAAGAGAAACAGACAGACAGACAGAGAGAGATTCGTGCAATCATGAAACACACACACACACACACACACACACCAAACACACACCACACACACACACACACACACACACACACACACACACACACACACACACACACACACACACACACACACCACACACACACACACCACACACACACCACACACACACACACACACACACACACCACACACACACACACACACACACTCACTCACACCATACACACACACACACACACACACACACACACACACACACACACACACACACACCACACACACACACACACACACACACACACACACACACACACACTGATACCTCCTATTGACGCACATCTTTTTTCTTTCTTTTTTTTTCCCACCCAACCACAACCACACCCACCCCTCCTGGAGGGTCGACATTAACGCGGGGTCACTGAACTGCCAAAGCACCTTGGCTTGTGTGTAAAGTGCCACTGACTGACGTCACGTCAGGCCTGATTCAGGGAGGGGGGTGGCTGTGTTTTGGTGCCAATGACTGGCCGCCCCCCCCCCCCCCCCCCCCCCCCCCCCCCCCCCCCCAATTCCGCGCCATTTTGTTACGTGGCGAATCACGATTGGCTAAGAAGTGAGCCATACCGTCAGGGTGAATAACTCACAGTGACTGAATTTTTTGGGTCCATATGTCACGTGTGATTCATTACGTGTCATTACTGTAAATAATAATAATAATAATAGTAAATACTTTTTAAATGTACATATAAGTAATGGTTCTGGATACCGTAGCGTTTTATTTGCTTGCTTATTCTGTGAGTGGAATGTTGTGATTGGTTTAAACATTTATAATATCAAGAAACAAGGTGCAATACAGCGTTCAATTAATAAGACTTGAGCAACAACAAGCATGAGCTTATATCGTGAATGTTGTGATTTATTCATGTAACTGTTTAATTCATTTAACGCGGAATGCAAAATTCGTCCAAGTGTGTGATCATACGCAATACTCTACAAGACAACACAATACAATACAATTCACGATACAGCACAGCAACTTTGGACAGGCTAGCTACATGCAGATAAACATTACAGGCGTATATACAACAAGAAACAAATCAAGTTTTCAAGAAAGTGTGCTTGTAGACCCCACCACATTCTTTATTTTATTATGGTACAGATAGCCAACTGGTTTCCGAATCAATGGATTCAAAAACTGAACAAAAACATATCTTCGGCCCCCCCACCCCCCCCCCCCCACCCCTATTGAAGAAACACACACACACACACACACACACACACACACACACACACACACACACACACACAGAGAGAGAGAGAGAGAGAGAGAGAGAGAGAGAGAGAGAGAGAGACAGAGAGACAGAGAGACAGAGAGAGACAGAGAGAGACAGAGAGAGAGAGAGAGAGAGAGACAGAGAGACAGACAGACAGACAGAGACAGAGAGAGACAGAGACAGAGAGAAAGAGAGAAACAAACTTCTTTTAAGACTAAACAGTTACGGCGTACACTTTGGCAAGTGTAGATTGTAACACAATCCGTTCGTTTATACATGCGTAGTGTTTTTTTCTTTCTTGGTGTTTTAAATGACTCACGGAGGGAAAGCGAACTGTAAGTGCTTGGCAGGACTGAAGTGCCAAATGCGCACTTCAGTGTCAGTGTTTGTCTGTCTTCTTTCTTCCTTTCTTTCTTTCTTTCTTTCTTCCTGGTTTTATTCTTAGTGATGATCACTGACAGATTCCATATTATATATAAACGTGAACAAAGTATATTCTTTAAAGAAAAAAAATACGTGTGTCGGAAACTGATGGTTGCTGAGCCTCATAATGACACGTTTTATTCTTGAATGTTTTCTTAAAGTTTCTACATGAATATAAACGTGAACAAAGTATATTCTTTTAAAAATACGTGTGTCGAAAACTGGTAGTTGCTAACGCTTACAATGACAAGTTTTATTCCTCAGTGATGTTTTCTGACAGATTCTACATGAATATAAACGTGAACAGAGTATGCTCGTTTTAAATACGTGTGTCGGAAAATGTTGGTTGACTGATAACCCTTACCGATGACAGTGACATTTGTTTCAATGAATGAAGATTGTGTCTGGACCAACCAACTAGAGTTTCAGTTTTCAGTTTCAGTAGCTCAAGGAGGCGTCACTGCGTTCGGACAAAACCATATACGCTACACCACATCTGCCAAGCAGATGCCTGACCAGCAGCGTAACCCAACGCGCTTAGTCAGGCCTTGAGAAAAAAAAAAAGAGGGAATAAATAATAGAGAAGCTTACATAAATAAATAAATAAATTTATAATTATAATATAGAAAAAGGTAGTAGTAATAGTAATAATAATAATAAAATAATAATAATAATAAATAATAATAAAATAAAATAATAAATAAATAAATAAGACAACAATGATGATAAATAAGCAAATAAATGTAAAAACCAACTAGAATATTACCACACGTTTTGTTGCAAAATGCGGAGGCAGTGAGACTCGGTACTCAAAGCAGAAAATGTGGATTAAAAAAAATAAATTGAAGGTGGGCAAAGGGTCCGGATGGATAGATGACTGAACAGATGACTGACTAAAAGTGGTTGATAATTACACTGAGGACAGATCTGAAATTGGCAGATGTGAAATGTGCTACCTCTGTACCTTTGTGCATCTGTTTGATCGTGTGTGTGTGTGTGTGTGTGTGTGTGTGTGTGTGTCTGTGTACGGGAAGGGGGTGGAGGGGGTGGGGGTCACGTGTTTGACTTGTTTTGTTCAGTGTTGTTGTTTGTTTGTTTGTTTATTTCTTTTTTGTTCTGTTTTTTTGTTGTTGTTCAGTCTTTGTTGTTGTTGTTGTTGTTGTTGTTGTTTACAATAGAATGGTGTTTACAGTACAGGGTTGAGGTAAGGAAATGTGTGTGCGTGCATTACAGTTCGTGTGTGTGTGCGTGCGTTCCAGTTCGTGTGTGTGTGTGTCAGGTGTGTGTGTGCGTTCCAGTTCGTGTGTGTGTGTGTCAGGTGTGTGTGTGCGTTCCAGTTCGTGTGTGTGTGTGTCAGGTGTGTGTGTGCGTTCCAGTTCGTGTGTGTGTGTGTCAGGTGTGTGCGTGCGTTCCAGTTCGTGTGTGTGTGTGTCAGGTGTGTGTGTGCGTTCCAGTTCGTGTGTGTGTGTGTGTGTGCGTTCCAGTTCGTGTGTGTGTGTGTGTGTGTGAGTGGCGCACACGTCACTGTGTGTGTGTGCGCGTGTGTGTGTGTTCCAGTTCGTGTGTGTGTGTGAGTGGCGCACACGTCACTGTATGTGTGTGCGCGTGTGTGTGTGTTCCAGTTCGTGTGTGTGTCAGTGTGTGTGTCAGTGTGTGTGTGTGTGTGTGTTTGTGTGTGCCAGTGTGTGTGTGTGTGTGTGCGCGCGCGCGTTCCAGTTCATGTGTGTGTGTGTGTGTGTGTGTGTGTGTATGCGTGCGTGCGTTCCAGTTCGTGTGCGTGTGTGTGTGTGTGTGTGCGTGTGTGTCTGTATGTGTGTGTGTGTGTTTGTGTGTGAGTGGCGCACACATGTGTTTGTGTGTGACATCAGTGGATCAACAGTTTGGCAGTGACAACTTTATAAATAACTTCTTCGAATCAGTAGATAAGAGAATCAACAGACATGTATTCCCACTTCGACAAAACAAACACCGCGGAAAAGACGAAAAACTCCACTCACCTTTTCTTTCCGATTTTGGCGATCAAATCAGCATCATCCATTGTTACGGTGATTGAGTATTCCCTCTTAGGCCAGTGTCACTGTGATCAATTGGTATACCGACATAGGTATTCCCAACTACCCGATTCAAACTCCGTACACTTGAAGTGTGATGTTCGTCACCTTTGGTTTGAATTTGGGGGAAATACCACAACGAAAGTCGACCTACAGTTGAGTTCCCAAACTACGCTGTCCCGAAAAAGTTTCAAAAACTTCCGTTACGAAAAAATTCTTATTTTCGAGACAGTCCTTACGATCCAACAACATGAAATCCTTCAACTTCAAAACATCATTGTCACTGACATCCAAAGAAATGCAAAGAACTCGACGAAAACACGTGTTTGGGAGCCTGGAATTCAGCAGTGTGAATTATACACTCACGTAATTTCGGTACTGACGATCACAGAACGAGGGACGACCTAAGTAAGAAGTACTTTTTGAAAGACTGACTGGCTCAGTGAGTGCTTCAGTGCTGCAGAATCAGTCTCGCCACGATGACGCACATGGAAAATTTTATCGCGTCTACGAAAATGACCTCCGCACCTGAGAGAGAGAGAGAGACTGCTGTTCTGGGAGAGAGAGAGTGTGTGGGTGGGGTGGGGGAGGGGGCAGGGGAGAGCTTGGTGAATCTAAGGAAGGGCGGAAGAAGACAGAAATCCCCAAACAGAGCACGATGCAGGGAGAGAAGTAAAAGCGAGGTGTGGTGAGATGGATGAAACCTAACAAAATGTGTTCGGAGACCAGAGTATCTGGATATAGGCGAGGGATTCTGCGCTCACTTTGCGGTGGCGGGTAGTGGTGGTGGTAGAGGTGGTGGTAGTGGTGGTGTTGGTAGTTTTTCTTTTTCAGAGAGGAAAGAGCTGCTACTGTGTATCTTTTCTTTTTACTTCTGCGCGCGCGCTTCGGTGAAATTTCGTTGTGTGTGTGTGTGTGTGTGTGTGTGGGTGGGTACTCCCGCGGTGTTGCCTCATATTAATCCCTCCCCCTCTCCCCCCTCACCCCTCTTGCTATCGTTCTGAAAACCTTATTGCGATGTTATTTCCTTCATATTTATTGTGCAGTTGTCTTAAACTCGCCTTGAGTATAATTGTATATATACATGTGTGTGTGTGTGTGTGTGTGTGTGTGTGTGTGTGTGTGTGTGTTTCTTAAAACAAAGGCAGATATACACCATACCATACCTTACCATACCGTACAATACCACACCATATCATCGTACCATACTATACCATACCTTTGATTACCAAAGAGAAAGGTGGCAGAATGGTTAAGACGCTTACTAGTATCTGCAAACACAGTGTTCGTGAGGGTCAGGGTTCGAATCCCGCTCTCGCGGCCCTTTCTCCCACGTTTGACTGGATAATCAAACTGAGCGTCTAGTCATTGGGATGAGACTGACGACAAACCGAGGCCCCGTGTGCAGCACGAAAAGAACCCATGGCAACAACAGTGTTGTCCTCCGCGGGCTAAATGTTGTACTGAGCGAAAAGAAACCCCCAGTGATATGTACACCAATATCTGTGCACACACTTCAGGTCAAGCAAAGCGCGTTGGGTTACGCTGCTGGTCAGGCATCTGCCTGGCAGATGTGGTGTAGCGTATATGGATTTGTCCGAACCCTGTGACATGACGCCTCCTTGAGAAACCAAACTATACCATACCATACCATACCATAACCCAGCATGCCACACCATACCATACCAAACCACACCATATATCATACCATGATATACCATACTGTACCTTATCATACCATAACCTGAGCATACCAAACCATACCATATCACACTGTACAATACCGTACTATACCATATGATACTAAGCGCTTTGATTTGTCTCTGCACAAGATTCAGCGCCATATAAATATTATTATTATTATCATTCCGGACATACTTTACCATACCATACCACACCACACCACACCATACTATACCATACCAAACCATGCCACACCAAACCATACTATGCCATACCATACCATACTGTACCATATACCACACCACACCATACCATACCATACCACACTATAATATACTGCAGATCGAGGATTTCAGCCCGATCCAATATTTCAATCAATATGAGTTTGATGATGATGATGATGATATGGATACTTATACAGCGCCTATCCTCGGTCGGAGACCAAGCGCTATGTGCTTCAGAAACCAGGGGTCATTTGCACAGGAGGCTGCCTACCTGGGTACAGCCGACTGACGACGGACTGCCACTGGGAGCTCATCATTCGTTTCCCGTGTCATTCAATCAGATTTCAGGCACGCACACATACACACCCAGACAGACATGTAACATTTTACATGTATGACCGATTTGTTTATTTACCCCCGCCATGTAGGCAGCCATTCTCCGTTTTAGGGGGTGTGCATGCTGGGTATGTTCTTGTTTCTATTTAACCCACCGAACGCTGACATGGATGACAGGATCTTTAACGTGCGTATTTGGTCTTCTGCGTGCGAACTAACACACGAAGGTGGTTCGGGCACTCGGATGCGAACAGTAAACGCCATGGGAAGTATCCAGGCAGAGGGGGGTGGGGGGGGGGCATTATCAGCCTATACAAAAGCCAGTTCGCAACATAACAACAACGCCATTACACACACACACACACACACACACACGTGCCTTCAGCACTGAATCAGTAGTACAGACAGGCGCGCGCGGGCTCCACAGCAGAAGACGCAAGCTTGTAAGCACGTGAGGCGCGTCTGGCTTGCTACACTATACATGACACAAACACAGTCACAGGAAAGACAGCGCAGGAATGAGAACAGGTCAGGGCGTCCCGGTTGTTGTTTAGTGTTTCACTGTCTGTCTTGCCGTTATGTGGCAAGATGATCCTCGTGCATTCAGCGTTACGTATATATATGTATGTGCACATTGCTGTTTTGTATGTATTTGCCGGTATCTTCTCCATCTCAGTCTCAGAGGCAGCCAGAGGGAATTTAGGTCACTCAGTGTGGGGGTATACGCGCTTCAATGTTTGCGATCTTTTTTTTTTTCTTTTTTTCTCAAGGCCTGACTAAGCGCGTTGGGTTACGCTGCTGGTCAGGCATCTGCTTGGCAGCGTATATGGATTTGACCGAACACAGTGACGCCTCCTTGAGATACTGATACTGATACTGGAGTGAGTCAGAAGTACGTCTTTGATGATGTGTGGCAGTGGAAGCTGGGAGTGTCAGCCAGTTGCCTAGTGACAGCTAGCGGTGTCTGTCTGTGGCAGTTTTAGACGGACGGAGGGGGCAGTGTGGTGCTGGAAGTGTGTCGGTGTCAGAGTGACATTGTGTGTGTGTGTGTGTGTGTGTGTGCACGAATGTGAGTGACACAGAGAGATAGAAAGAGGGAGAGAGATGCATCTGCAGTCATAAAAAAAGGTGACCACTGCAGTGTGTGCGTGTGTATGTGTGTGTGTGTGTGTGTGTGTGTGTGTGTGTGTGTGTGTGCGAATGTGAGTGTCTGACAGAGACACACAGAGAGAGAGACAGCTGCATCTGCAGTCAGAAAAAAGGTGACCACTGCAGTGTGTACGTGTGTATGTGTGTGTGTGTGTGTACGAATATGAGTGTCTGACAGAGAGAGAGAGAGAGACAGCTGCATCTGCAGTCAGAAAAAAGGTGACCACTGCAGTGTGTGCGTGTGTATGTGTTTGTGTGTGTGTGTGTGTACGAATGTGAGTGTCTGACAGAGACACACAGAGAGAGAGACAGGTGCATCTGCAGTCAGAAAAAAGGTGACCACTGCAGTGTGTGCGTGTGTATGTGTGTGTGTGTGTGTGTGTGTGTGTGTGTGTGTGTGTGTGTACGAATGTGAGTGTCTGACAGAGAGAGACAGACAGATGTATCTGCAGTCAGAAAAAGGCCGGGTGATCACTGCACCGTGGTAATGCCGGCGCCGCTCCTACTAGTAAGTGCCGGAGAGCAACCCGCCTGAATTTTGTGCAAGTAAATCTGTTGTAACTGAAAAAAAGTAACACGATCATACGATACGATACTACGGTACAGTACGGTCTCGTACAGTCCAAAACGATACAGTACAGTACTGTATGCCAACCGCAGTGCTTTACAATTATACAGTGCAACAACTTGACAGTGTAGTACAGTACAGTACAGTACAGTACAGTACAGTACAGAAGGCATTCACGACTACAGTTCACCCGGGACAGTAAAAACAGTGCAGTACAGTACAGTACAGTGCAATGCCGCGAGTACAGTGCAGTACAGCGCAGTGCAGTTAAGTACAGTGCAGTACAGTACAGTACAATAAGTACAGTACAGTACAGTGCAATACCATAAGTACAGTACAGTGCAGTACAATAAGTACAGTGCAGTACAGTAAGTGCAGTACAGTACAGTGCAGTACAATAAGTACAGTGCAGTACAATAAGTACAGTGCAGTGCAGTACAATAAGTACAGTGCAGTGCAGTACAATAAGTACAGTGCAGTGCAGTACAATAAGTACAGTGCAATGCAGTACAGTACAGTAAGTGCAGTACAATAAGTACAGTGCAATGCAGTACAGTACAGTAAGTGCAGTACAATAAGTACAGTGCAGTGCAATGCAGTGCAGTACAGTAAGTGCAGTGCAGTACAATAAGTACAGTGCAATGCAGTGCAGTACAGTAAGTGCAGTACAGTGCAGTGCACTACAATATCAAGTTACCAGCATAACAACACATGCACATCCTCAACACATACTCGGCATCAGTTATAAACACGTAGCTTGTTGGCATGTGGTTTGGAGCAACACGGGTGTTTAAGAGTCTGGAACGACGATAACAAGGTTGTATTTGTTTGTGGAGATTCTTTCTTCAGTTCTCTTTCTTTTGTTTTTTCCGCGCAGTTTTCTTGTCTGGGAACCTTCCCTGCCTTCCACCCTTCCCCTCCCCACTGTCCCTATACTACACCACTCACATAATACACAAGTACACATACTCAGTCACATATGCACGTGCGCCGGCGCGCGCGCATACACACACGAGCGCCAACACACACACACACACACACACACACACACACACACGCACGCACGCACGCACGCACACACACGAGTCAACACTACACACACATACACACGCACACCCACTGACGCACAGAGTCAACGCTACACACATATACACACACATACACACGCACACACACACACACACACACACACACACACACACACACACACACACTGTTCCTGTTCGCTTCTTTCCACACCACCCACTTTCCAATCACGATGAATTATGTCTTTGATTTTTCGAGATTTTCTTCTTCTTCTTCTTTTTTTTTTTTTTTTTCATATATCTCCTTGTGAGTTTGATCGTATCTGTGTCTATTTCCTTCCTGTCGGTTTTTACCGTGCGTGTGTGCGTGCGTTTTAAGTTGTGAGTTTCGGTGTTAAAAAAAGAAATAAAGTATTGTTGAATTAAACAAGTGGTGAAAATGAAAATGGTGGCACACACAATACATGTTTCACGGTTTGGGGGAGCGGGGGGTTGGGGTGGGGTGGGGGTGGGGGTCACATTATTCCGAGGCCACACAAAATGTATTCCGTAGAAATGTTTACAACTTTGAAGGATTCTGTCCAAGTTACGACAGGAACATGATTTCCGTTTTCCTTCATTCCGTCTGTTTGAATTCTTTTGTTTTTTCTCTTGTTTTTATATCTTGATTTCCATTCACCCTGATTTCATGTCGAAGGTTAATAATGTCAGGCAATCTTTCACACACACACACAAAAAAAGTCTTCGTTTGTCTGATTTTTTTTTTTTTTTTTCACCGCAGCCTCCACGTTCTATGTTTCCCCAACTTTTTTTTTTTTTTGCTTTAGTAAAATGAATATTCTTTTTAGAAGGAAATTCTTTGGATTATTTCTTTTAACCGTACTGTTGATAGGATCGGTGTTGAACAGGTTTTGTGTTCCTTACCTGGGTTAGGGGAGGAGGGGGGAGCTGGTGGGGGGGGGGGGGGGGGGGGCGGGGGGGGGGGGGGAGCGGGGATACAGATTCGTTTCTGGACATAACCTCGTGAAAAAAAAAATTTCAGCTGATTGTATCGCCATCGCATAAAATCGTTTGGTTTCAATGTTCCCAAAATTAACCCTTTCACCACACGCGCGCGCGTGTGTGTGTGTGTGTGTGTGTGTTTGTGTGTGTATGTGTGTGTGTGTGTTTGTTTGTGTGTGTGTGTGTGTTTGTCTGTGTGTGTGTGTGGGGGGGGGGGGGTGCGTGTGTGTGTGGTGTGTGTGTGTGTGTATGCGTGTGTGTGTGTTTTGTGTGTGTGTTAGTGTGAGTGCGTGTGTGTGTGTGTTTGTTTGTGTGTGTGTGTGTGAGAGAGAGAGAGAGACGAGAGAGTGTGTGTCTGTGTCTGTGTCTGAGTGTCTGTGTGTGCTGACCCTCATCTCTCTCTCTCCACTTTATTTGTCTCTTTCTCTTGCTCTCTGGCTCACACTCACGTTCTGTCTCTTTCTGCCTGTCTCCTGGTTACTCAATGTGCACGGGTTTGGTGTAAACACACACACACACACACACACACACACACACACACACACATGCAGAGACACTACGTTTCCTGAGTGCAGGAACAATTTTTTTGCAGGGAGAAGAGAGACAGAGAGTGACCGTGAGGGGTGGTTACAATAGGTGTGCACAGGTACGCACGAACGCTCGCATGAGCGCAGGAATGCATACAAGCAAACACAGACGCGCGCGCGCACGCACATACACCGCACACATGCATACACACATGCATATATTCTCTCTCTCTTTTACACACACACACACACACACACACACACACACACAATTTGATCTAGATCTATATTGTGTTTGAAAAGAAACGTGAAATACGAGGAACGCGGGCTGCTTCAGATGGAATTGTTCCATTTCAATCAGTCATGCAACTCCCCCCCACCTCCTCTCTCTCCCCACGGTTTCTCGCGGTTGAGAGAGAAAAAAAAGAGCGTGGGAGGGGTACGGTCACGATTTCTCGCGGTCCCACGATTTCTCTCAAAGTGAGAGAGATCGTAGTCTTGGTGGCGTTTCCTGTCTTGGTAACATGACCAATTCCTCCTCCCCGCTTCCACACACCACAGTGCGTAGTGATCGACAAACGCGCGCCCCCGGCCACTAGAAGTATTCCTTCATGATGGACGGTGATTATGATGCTGATGATAATAAAAAGAAACTGAAGATGATGATGACGATGACGATGATGATGATGGTAGTGGTGTTGGTCGTCTACAAATTAAAAACCTTCTCACTGGGAAAACGATGCAACTTTCAGTTCTACAAAATACTCAGAGTAGCCTGAAAATATCACTTGGATCGACATATGTTAATAGACCTACTGTACTTGTAACACTAAGAGCTCCCACACGGTCAATCAGTGGATGAGATGATTGATGAAGCAAGTTGAACATCGAGGATTTTACTGAGCTGAGTAAGAAACCGGATGCTGCGTCAGTTAAAACCAACTCAGTACTTCTTCTTCTGCGTTCGTGGGCTGCAACTCCCACGTTCACTCGTACATACGCGAGTGGGCTTTTACGTGTATGACCGTTTTTAACCCGCCATGTAGGCAGCCATACTCCGCTTTCGGGGGGATGCATGCTGGGTATGTTCTTGTTTCCATAACCCACCAAACGCTGACATGAATTACAGGGTCTTTAACGTGCGTGTTTGATCTTCTGCTTGCGTTTACACACGAAGGGGGTTCAGGCACTGGCAGGTCTGCACAGTTTGTTGACCTGGGAGATCGTAAAAATCTCCATCCTTTACCCACCAGGCGCCGTCACCATTATTCGAAACTGGGACCCTAAGATTGAAGGTCCAACGCTTTAACCAACTACACAACTAACGAAACTACACCTTACCTCAAGAGCCCACAATACCAGTAAACTATTTCTACCGCCTGAAGAGAGCGAATAAAACAGCGGAGTTGTTACACACTTGTTCTTTCAGAACTGTGGAAAAAAAGGGGGGGGGGGGGGGGGGGGGGGGGGGGGGGGGGGGGGGGGATCACCAAATCCCCAAATCAAAAGAACGCCATATTCTGCATTTCCGGAACTGTTCCATTGCATTTTACATGGGTTACTTTCTGACGTCACTCAGCCGTGGCGGGTCTGCTTGCAATGTTTATTTACAACAGCCTGCCACCCCTTCAGAGTGTCAACTGAATGGACGACTGCGCCAGCTATTTTTAGACAGAGACACCAGGCAGCCAAAACACCCTTCGGTACCACCAAGCAGTCAAAACAGCCTTCAGTACCTCCAAACATCACTGTCTGCTAGGATGAATGGATTCAACGACAGCGCCAGCTATTTTTAGACAGAGGCACCAAGCAGCCAAAACACCCTTCAGTACCACCAAGCAGTCAAAACAGCCTTCAGTACCTCCAAACATCACTGTCTGCTGGGATGAATGGATTCAACGACAGCGCCAGCTATTTTTAGACAGAGGCACCAAGCAGCCAAAACACCCTTCGGTACCACCAAGCAGTCAAAACACCCTTCAGTACCACCAAGCAGTCAAAACACCCTTCGGTACCTCCAAACACCATTGTCTGCTGGAATGAATGGATTCAACGACAGCGCCAGCTATTTTTAGACAGAGGCACCAAGCAGCCAAAACACCCTTCAGTACCACCAAGCAGTCAAAACACCCTTCGGTACCACCAAGCAGTCAAAACACCCTTCAGTACCACCAAGCAGTCAAAACACCCTTCGGTACCTCCAAACACCGTTGTCTGCTGGAATGAATGGATTCAACGACAGCGCCAGCTATTTTTAGACAGAGGCACCAAGCAGTCAAAACACCCTTTGGTACCTCCAAACATCGCTGTCTGCTGGGATGAATGGATTCAACGACAGCGCCAGCTATTTTTAGACAGAGGCACCAAGCAGCCAAAACACCCTTCGGTACCACCGAGCAGCCAAAACACCCTTCGGTACCACCAAGTCAGCCAGAACGCCCTTCGGTACCTCCAAACATCGTTGTCTACTGGGAGATTGCTCAGTATACTGCACCTGACCTCTGAGCGATATGAAAAACAGACATACTAAATATTATATTACTGAAAAAAAACAACTTAATATATCCTCCAAAGCTAGGTATTGCTTGTTTTAAGATACTTCCGCGCTTGGACTTGGTAGGGAGTGTTCCCACGTTGGCATGAGAGGTCATGAGATAAGGGCCATGCCGGAAGAAGGGCCCTGCAGTGTGGATTATCAAAGGTGGAGGGCCCAGGCACGAGTGTTATCAGCGAGAAGCTGCTTCCTGTAGTTGAGACGGAATTTGTTCAGCTGCTGAGGAACCACCTTTAAAGATATCTTTAAGTGTTGGTTCTCTCTCTCTCTCTCTCTCTCTCTCTCTCTCTCTCTCGCTTGCTCGCTCGCTCTCATACCCTGGTGTTTGTGGGTGTGCCACCTGTTCTCCCTCCCCCCCTCCCCCTCCACTCACATTCTCAATATCTCATGTTTTGTACAGTAATACAGTGTGTTCTGATTTTTGTTTTTTTATGTTTTTTGTTTGTTTGTTTTTTTGTTTACTGATGTAAAATGTATTACTACAAAGTCAAGAAAGCGTGTTGTGCGTGCATGTATTTATTTCTAAAACTGTCGTGCAGTTCACCATCACGGTGGCACACACTCACACACGCACGCACGCACACACACACACGCACGCACGCACACACACACACACACACACACACACACACACACGCACGCACGCACGCACACACACATTTATACATCTATTCATGTATGGGCATATATATATATATATATATATATATATATATATATATATACTATATATATATAGTGATAGTTATAGCTCTCTATTTTTATTCTCATTTATATCATGCCCATATGGGCACATGCATGAATCTTCAAACATACTTATTCCCCAAGCTCTGTATTTCATCTAGCGGTGATTAACAAATGTTGAAGATTTTCATTTCATTGATAAGATAATTCTGCGAACTCTAAATTCTTCATAATGATGATGGTGGTGGTCATAATAATAATGATAATGATGATGATAACAACAACAACAACAACAATAATAATAATAATAATAGTGATAATAATAATGATGATGATGATAATAATAATAATAGTGAAAATTATAGTAATAATAATAATAATAATAAGCAACAATAAAAGAATATAAAAAAAAACTGATGAAAACAAGTAACTCCACAGTGTCTTGCATCAAACATGTCACAAACCATATTCCAACATCGACCAGAACTAAAGAAGGCACCACTCTTCTCTTCTTTGCCGTGTCACCATCTCAATTAGTGGTCTTCAGGAGAATTTGTGTCCGCCGCATCACAAAATTGTTCTTCAGTCTAGTAAGATGATGTTAGTGCTTTCCTATCATTTCTGCACACACACACACACACACACACACACACACACACACACACACACACACACAGAGTTTAAAAAAAAAAAAAAGTCCTGTTCAGAACAAGGCCCTGGCATATGGATTATCAAAATCTTCAAGGCCCTGTCACTGAAGAACCTCCGGCGAAAAGTGAAGTGAGTGTAGGTGGAGCAGTGGTTCACTGAGTGGAGGTGGAGCAGTGGTTCACTGGTGGAGGTGGAGCAGTGGTTCACTGAGTGGAGGTGGAGCAGTGGTTCACTGGTGGAGGTGGAGCAGTGGTTCACTGAGTGGAGGTGGAGCAGTGGTTCACTGAGTGGAGGTGGAGCAGTGGTTCACTGAGTGGAGGTGGAGCAGTGGTTCACTGGTGGAGGTGGAGCAGTGGTTCACTGAGTGGAGGTGTGGTTCACTGAGTGGAGGTAGAGCAGTGGTCACTGGTGGAGGTGGAGCATTGGTTCACTGAGTGGAGGTGGAGCAGTGGTTCACTGAGTGGAGGTGGAGCAGTGGTAGTGAGTGGAGGTGGAGCAGTGGTTCACTGAGTGGAGGTGGAGCAGTGGTTCACTGGTGGAGGTGGAGCAGTGGAGTGAGTGGAGGTGGAGCAGTGGTTCACTGAGTGGAGGTGGAGCAGTGGTTCACTGAGTGGAGGTGGAGCAGTGGTTCACTGAGTGGAGTGCCTGACTGGGAAGCGCGGAGTGTCCGCTGGTTCAATTCCCGCACGGACCAAGATGTTTACAGCCCCGTCTTCCCACTGTGACTTCAGTTCCATCAGCTTTCCCACTGTGACTTCAGTTCCATCAGCTTTCCCACTGTGACTTCAGTTCCATAAGCCTTCAGTGACTCCAGTTCCATAAGCCTTCCCACTGTGACTTCAGTTCCATCAGCTTTCCCACTGTGACTTCAGTTCCATAAGCCTTCAGTGACTCCAGTTCCATAAGCCTTCCCACTGTGACTTCAGTTCCATAAGCCTTCAGTGACTTCAGTTCCAAAAGCCTTCAGTGACTTCAGTTCCATATGAGTCTTCCCACTGTGATTGTGACTTCAGTTTCATGAGTCTTCCCACTGTGATTGTGACTTCAGTTCCATAAGTCTTCCCACTGTGACTTCAGTTCCATAAGCCTTCAGTGACTTCAGTTCCAAAAGCCTTCAGTGACTTCAGTTCCATAAGCCTTCGCATTGTGACTTCAGTTCCAAAAGCCTTCCCCGACTATGTCCTGGCTCACTTCCACACAAGACCTTGAGTGGTTGTCTGGATGCGCCGGGGTCCTGTGTGCAGCCAGCTTACACAACGTAGTGCGGCACGTAAAGGAACACACGGCAACAAGAGGGGCGACACTGTTCAGATTTTGTAGGTAAAAAAGAAAAGAAAAAAGAAAAAGAAAAGAAAAAAAAAAGAAACAAATATATTTGCTGACAGTGAAGAAAGAAGAAAAAAATATAAGCAATCGCGGTGACCTGCGCGATGCACTCTCCCTGAGGAGGAAGTTCCGATTGTGTGCTGTCTGGGTGTCTTTTGCTTTTTTTTCTCTGTTTGTAACTGTTTCTCTGTGTCTCTCTGTGTGAGTGTGTGTGTGTGTGTGTGTGTGTGTGTGTGTGTGTGTGTGTTGGTTCCATTTTCTTTTTATTCATTCAGCACACTGGAGATGGCATTCCCGGCTATAATGTTGAGTAAAACCAGCGCCGGTCAATAACTGACTAACAAGCGAACCAGAAACCGAGAAAAGAACAAACAAACGAGCAAATGAATAAACACTGAGGCAGGGGAACGGAACAAACAACAAACAGTTCCACACGGTTCAACAGCCACGCCTTCTGCAGCCGTATAAGTGAGTTTTAACTTGACGACATTCAAGTAGTTCGTGACTGTAGTCTTTTCCCGCCGTGAGGGGTGGTGTCCACTGAGGTGACTTCTATCGCCATCTAATTCATAGTTATAACTCTAATTCATAGATATAACTCTGGCACTGCATGCTCTCTGCTTTACTCTGGTCTTATCTCCCTCACCCCCTCCTCCCACCCTCCCCTTATATGTTCCATCCTGACTCCAGACTTTAAGTTCAAATGGATTTACTGTACCTGACGAACCCCATAACCTCTTCCATTGAACAGCGGCGGGCGGCCCAGTGCACAAGTGAAGTCGGCGGTTCCCACGGCACATCCGGCGGCACGAGAGGTCTCTAGTTGAGCGCCGGTGCAACAGGAGGCAGAAACCTACCCCTGGCTAGTTTATACCCCGGGTATAAAGTAGCCTTGGCTAGATTAAACCCCGGGGTTAAACCAGCTGTCACGGCTTGTGGCGTTTGTTGTGCGTGTGTTCATATGCACCTCTCTTTTCCTTCCCTTCTCCCCCTTCTCCCCCTTTCTCTCTCCCTTCTCCCCCCTTCTCTCTCTCCTTTCTCCCCCTTTCTCTCTCCCTTCTCCCCCCTTTATCTCTCCTTTCTCCCCCTTTATCTCTCCCTTCTCCCCCTTTCTCTCTCCCTTCTCCCCCCTTCTCTCTCCCTTTCTCTCTCCCTTCTCCCCCTTTCTCTCTCCCTTCTCCCCTCCCCTCTCACTCTTCTCCCCCCCTTCTCTCTCCCTTTCTCTCTCCCTTCTCCCCCTTTCTCTCTCCCTTCTCCCCTCCCCTCTCACTCTTCTCCCCCCTTTCTCTCTCCCTTTCTCTCTCCCCTTCTCCCCCTTTCTCTCTCCCCTTCTCCCCTCCCTCTCTCCCTTCTCCCCCCTCTCTCTCTCCCTTCTCCCCCCTATCTCTTTCCTTTCTCCCCCCTTTCTATCTCCCTTCTCTCCCTTTCTCTCTCCCTTCTCCCCCTTTCTCTCTCCCTCCCCCCCCCCTTTCTCTCTCCCTTCTCCCCCTTTCTCCCCACTTTCTCTCTCCCTTCTCCCCCCCCTCTCTCCCTTCTCCCCCCTTTCTCTCTCCCTTCTCCCCCCTTTCTCTCTCCCATCTCCCCCCTTTCTCTCTCCCTTCTCCCCCTTTCTCTCTCCCTCCCCCCCCCCCTTTCTCTCTCCCTTCTCCCCCTTTCTCCCCCCTTTCTCTCTCCCTTCTCCCCCCCTCTCTCCCTTCTCCCCCCTTTCTCTCTCCCTTCTCCCCCCTTTCTCTCTCCATCTCCCCCCTTTCTCTCTCCCATCTCCCCCCTTTCTCTCTCCCTTCTCCCCCCTTTCTCTCTCCCTTCTCCCCCTTTCTCTCTCCCTTCTTCCCCTCCCCTCTCACTCTTCTCCCCCCTTCTCTCTCCCTTTCTCTCTCCCTTCTCCCCCCTTTCTCTCTCCCATCTCCCCCCTTTCTCTCTCCCTTCTCCCCCCTTTCTCTCTCCCTTCTCCCCCTTTCTCTCTCCCATCTCCCCCCTTTCTCTCTCCCTTCTCCCCTCCCCTCTCTCCCTTCTCCCCCCTCTCTCTCTCCCTTCTCCCCCCTATCTCTTTCCTTTCTCCCCCCTTTCTATCTCCCTTCTCTCCCTTTCTCTCTCCCTTCTCCCCCTTTCTGTCTCCCTCCCCCCCCTTTCTCTCTCCCTTCTCCCCCTTTCTCCCCCCTTTCTCTCTCCCTTCTCCCCTCCCCTCTCTCCCTTCTCCCCCCTTTCTCTCTCCCATCTCCCCCCTTTCTCTCTCCCTTCTCCCCCCTTTCTCTCTCCCATCTCCCCCCTTTCTCTCTCCCTTCTCCCCCCTTTCTCTCTCCCATCTCCCCCCTTTCTCTCTCCCTTCTCCCCCCTTTCTCTCTCCCATCTCCCCCCTTTCTCTCTCCCTTCTCCCCTTTTCTCTCTCCCATCTCCCCCCTTTCTCTCTCCCTTCTCCCCCCTTTCTCTCTCCCATCTCCCCCCTTTCTCTCTCCCTTCTCCCCTCCCCTCTCTCCCATCTCCCCCCTTTCTCTCTCCCTTCTCCCCTCCCCTCTCTCCCATCTCCCCCCTTTCTCTCTCCCTTCTCCCCCCTTTCTCTCTCCCATCTCCCCCCTTTCTCTCTCCCTTCTCCCCCCTTTCTCTCTCCCATCTCCCCCCTTTCTCTCTCCCTTCTCCCCCCTTTCTCTCTCCCTTCTCCCCTTTTCTCTCTCCCATCTCCCCCCTTTCTCTCTCCCTTCTCCCCCCTTTCTCTCTCCCATCTCCCCCCTTTCTCTCTCCCTTCTCCCCCCTTTCTCTCTCCCATCTCCCCCCCTTTCTCTCTCCCTCCCCCCCCTTTCTCTCTCCCTTCTCCCCCTTTCTCCCCCCTTTCTCTCTCCCTTCTCCCCCCTTTCTCTCTCCCTTCTCCCCTCCCCTCTCTCCCTTCTCCCCCCTTTCTCTCTCCCTTCTCCCCCCTTTCTCTCTCCCTTCTCCCCCCATTTCTCTCTCCCTTCTCCCCCCCCTTTCTCTCTCCCTTCTCCCCCCCTTTCTCTCTCCCTTCTCCCCCCCATTTCTCTCTCCCTTCTCCCCCCTTTCTCTCTCGCTTCTCCCCTCCCTTCTCTCCCTTCTCCCCCCTTTCTCTCTCCCTTCTCCCCCCCCTTTCTCTCTCCCTTCTTCCCCCCATTTCTCTCTCCCTTCTCCCCCCCCTTTCTCTCTACCTTCTCCCCCCTTTCTCTCTCCCTTCTCCCCCCATTTCTCTCTCCCTTCTCCCCCCCCCTTTCTCTCTACCTTCTCCCCCCTTTCTCTCTCCCTTCTCCCCTCCCCTCTCTCCCTTCTCCCCCCTTTCTCTCTCCCTTCTTCCCCCCATTTCTCTCTCCCTTCCCCCCCCCCTTTCTCTCTCCCTCCCCCCCCCCCCTTTCTCTCTCCCTTCTCCCCCCCTTTCTCTCTCCTTTCTCCCCCTTTCTCTCTCCCTTCTCCCCCTTTCTCTCTCCCTTCTCCCCCCTTCTCTCTCCCTTTCTCTCTCCCTTCTCCCCCTTTCTCTCTCCCTTCTCCCCCTTTCTCTCTCCCTTCTCCCCCCTTCTCCCCCCTTCTCTCTCCCTTTCTCTCTCCCTTCTCCCCCTTTCTCTCTCCCTTCTCCCCCCTTCTCCCCCTTTCTCTCTCCCTTCTCCCCCCTTCTCTCTCCCTTTCTCTCTCCCTTCTCCCCCCTTTCTCTCTCCTTTCCCCCCCCTTTCTCTCTCCTTCCCCCCCCTTTCTCTCTCC